>NW_019154097.1:42135560-42147578 GCF_002288905.1 Enhydra lutris kenyoni
GTGTGTGTGTGTGTGTGTGTGTGTGTGTGTGTGTGTGTGTGTGTGTGTGTTTCACTGAGAACACAAAATAAATGCTTTGTGAAATTTTTCCCGTAAGGAACCTCCTGAGTGCTACACCTTTTCTCTGCCTCTGTGGCTACCTCTCTTTTTACCATGTAGGAAGTTGTTTTTGCAATATTCTTTGGTGTTTTTCTTTTATTTCTCTACCCTTCAAAGAGGAAAGATCTAGCCTCGGTGGGTGATCTCAGGGCACAGAATGAATGGATGCTTCGTCTTCGTCTTTGACCTTCTGGGTGTCAGTAGAATTCCAAAATCGGTTCTTGACCTCAAGAGACCACTCAGTTTCAAGATGGCTGCCAATAGCAAATTGGATCAGCAAAGCGTAAATTTGGTGCAGTCCTGGGGAGGAGAATCCATCACCCTTTCTTCTGATTATGGAAGTATGCTTCTTCTGACTAATCTGACACAGTCTGATTGTCTTAACAAGAACAATATAGAGGAAATGGAATTTCTGAAGTATCCCTCCTAGGGCATCTGTTCTTCCTGTCGTTCTTGAAACTGACTTCACTTCTCTGATGGTTAATTTTATATGCCAACTTGACTAGGCCACGGTGTGCTCAGAGATTTGGTCTAATATTAATTCTGTGTGTGTCTGTGAGGCTGTTTTTGGATGAGATTAACACTTGAATCAGTAGACTGAGTCAAGCAGGCTGTCCTCCCTAATGTGGGTGGACCTCACCCATTCGGAGAAAAGCCTGAGTAGAACATAAAAGCTCAGTAAAAGAATTCCTCCTGCCTGACAGCTTTCTAAGTGGGCCATCACTTTTTGCTTCCCTTCAGACGTGACTTGAAATACGAGCTCTTCCTAGATCTTGAGCCCTCAGATTGGTGTACGATCTGTTGTCCTGGGATCTCCAGTTTGCCGAATCACCTTGTAGATCATGAGTCTGGTCAGCCACCTCCAGAATTACATGAACCAGTTCCTGCATTGAATTGCGTAGCCAATTCCTTAATAAATAGGAGCTACATATGTATCTCCTTTCTGTTTGTCTGGAGAGCCATCACTAACACAGCTTCCCAAGGAGCAACCTTGGTGCCTTTCCTGTTCAACAAACAACAGAGCATTGTTGTTATGTTCAGGACCATGGACAAGGCCTGGTTCTGGCTCCAGCATCTCCCAAGGGTCCTCTAATCTCTGTAAGAGAAGAGAATCAGAATTGCAGAAAGTACACCATTTGAGGGGTTGCAACTTCCCTAGCCCTTGACATAAGTGTATACCCAATGAAAACAGTACTTGTCTCCTCAGGGTGATTCTTGGTTGGTGTATCCTAAATGCCCCAGTCATTGCTGGAGATCTGCTCTCCTTCTGTGGGGCTACTCACAGTGATCAGAGGCAGGTGGGAGCCAGGAGGTGCCTCTAAACCCAGCAGGAAAACCCCGCAGGAAAACCCAGGGCAGCCCCAGAAGTGACGAGTCAGAATCGCCTGGATTCTGAGTGCTGGGTCCCACCACCAGAGTCTCTTCATTTCTAACAATTTCCCCAGCAGTGCTAATGAACCTCTGCATTAGGGTTCAGGACTAGAGAGAGGGCTAGAGAAAATACAGCATTAAGGAAACAGTTAGGAGCCTGGCACCAAAGTCAGGAAGCAGAGGGCAAGGCTGAAGGAAGACCAGGACTCAGGCATGGACAGCGCCAAGATAAGAGTTTGTTTTCACTGGACGCCATCCTCTAAAAGTGGAGACGGCGTGGGCTGTAGAAACACACAGGGCTGGGCCGCACCAAGAGAAAAACACAAGTGTGAAGGAAACCCTGCCCAGGCCCCCTCTTGAGTCCCTTCCTTATGGCAGGTCGAGTGTGTGCCAAATGCGAAGAGCGGCAGAGTCTGCTGGTACGGGTGTCCGAAACCAAATGTTCAGTTGACTTAGATTTTTGGACTCGGCTTGCTTTATTTATCAGGAGATAGGAACATTGTGAAACTAAATTAATAAGGCACATTACAGAGCTCAGATGGGGGAGAGGGTGTTGCCTACTGTTCATGACGTGTGAGGTTTCCAGTAAGTCATAGATCCTTACGTTAAGGCAGAATTTACTATATGATGCTATTTCATACTGACTGACGATGAATCCGTGTTACCACTCTTTCTTAGTTTAGGTTCCCTTCCTTCTCTCACTTTCTGCCCTCCTCGTTGAGTGCCATGGTTCCCTCTGTCGCTCCAGTCCATTTCATATTAATCCCTCCCCAGCATCTTAAAAACTTTAATTAGCTATTTTGATATATCCCCTAAGAACTCTGGAGTCTGATTCATCAAAATGATAACAAGAAGGTATTTTGGGAATTTGTTCCAATTTAAATGACTGGATTATTTCTTCATTTGTCATTTATCTGCCTATGGATATTCTAATGCCTGATACCACATTTACACCCGAGAAGCTGGCTCTCCGTGAGCCAGCTTTTCCGGGATGAGCAGAGCATAAACTTGGAACCCGAGTTGTGTCCTGTAACAAAACGTTCTTGAGTCACTGTAGAGGAGTCAGGTAAGACTAAATGAGAAGAAGTTGAGTGTGACATCAAACCTTTTCCCTGCAAAGAGCAAATGTCAGCTATAGGGATGGAGGGACATCGGGCAGGGGAGGACATAGAGCCCCTCATAAGGAATCCAGCCCAAGCCTGGACCTTCAGAAAAGAGCTTTGCCACCCCAGGAAAATCAGGCGTCCACTCTTTTAGCCTGCCTGACAAAGAAAGAAAAGACATGTCCCCATGTGCTCTTTGTGCAAAAGTGCCAGAACTCTCCCCCTTTACGGTCCATCCAGGAAGTCGAGCTTGCCATTGACTACAGCTACAGAGCGGCTGAGCTCAGTGCCTGGGAACCTCCATACCAGGGTCTCAGCTGCTGCCCTTGCCCCTTCCTCCCCACCCCCACCCTGGAAGTACCAGTCCACACTCCAAAGCCCACCAAGCACACTCACCCCGGCCATCTATCATGCAGGCTTCTGCCGCAGCATGAGCAGAAAGGGGAGGCAGGGGAAGACGGGAACACTGAGGCAGTGGGCCAGGCATTTAACACCCCTCGTGTCCCAGCAGCCCCCAGGCGAGCGCACTGGGTTAGCTCCAGCGTGTCCCCATTTTACGAATGAGCAAAGCGGGGCTTAGCTTCACCGTGAAGGGCTTGGCTGAGCTCTCATAAACCAAAATGACACCCTACTTATGGCACATGTGACACAGGGGTGTCGGGCACTGTTCACTTAACCCCATCGCCATTGTACAGCATTATCATCGTCCCCACGTTACAGCCGCCAGCACTGGGGAGCAGGGAGTTTAGGGAACTTGCCCGAAGTCCCCCAGGGCCAGGGAAAATAGAATGCAGGAATTCTGGCTGAAAGTCTGCAGTCTCGTCCGCTGCACAACACCGGAGTGTTTCTAGTGACAAAGATGCGCTGTTTCCTAGAACAAAGCCCACGCGCTAGTACACGTCAGAGCTGGGAATTGGTCTCATTCGTGTCCTCCCACTGCATCAGATAGTTAAGAGCTGGAGCAAGTCAAAATTCAGGAAGGCCTGGGCCCTCGAGAAGTGGACTTGATGGAGACGGGGGATTTGGTTTGGCGGTCTTCAGATTTTAGTTGATGACGACCGTGCCCCCTTCCCAGTTCTCTCCGAATCTCTGCAGGAGTCAGTTAATGAAGACTCTCTGGGGGAGGGTGCCTCGGTGGCTCAGCTGGTTAGGTGTCTGACTCTTCAGCTCAGGTCGTGGTCTCAGGGTTGTGAGATCGATTCCCACGGCGGGCTCCGTGCTCAGTGCTGGGTCTGCTTGAGATTCTCTTCCTTGCCCTCTGCCGCTCCCCCACCACAGTCTCTGTATCTCTCTCTCTCCCCCAAAATAAATAATCAAATAATTAAAAAAAAAAAAAACCTCTGGATTTAGAAATCCCCTAGTGAGTCCAATAGTGAATTAATTCTCACTCCACCCGGAAGAGCCTTGTCAGAATCAGTTTGGTATTTCCTTTCCTTTCCCCTGCAAATTTTTCTGGAGCGAGCTAGACCTGTGGTCACCACTCACTGGCAACATCATCAGCAACAGAGATAGGGACTGCGAGGTTTTGCTCCCAGACCATAGCTGTGACACCGGAAAGCCCACTTGATCCTGTGCAGGAAAATGGCAGCCAGGGCTGGAGTCAGACAACCCTGGTTTTTGGCCTCTTATGGAAGGAAGACAAAGTGTGTGTGAGACTCTCTGTGAAGAGGGCTAACTTCAACGACGTAAGCACATAAAGATCTGTCTCACCTGAGGGAGTGGTCAGAGGAGGCAACGTTTGCTGTTGGTTCAGTAGCTCAAGGTTGTCAGGGCTGGAGTTCTCTGCAATTCACCTGCTCTTTCCCTCATTGTCTCAAGAGGGCTGCTGCAGCTCCAGCCATCAGGATTAGGCAGGAAGGAAAAGGGAGGAGGGACAGAAAAGAATGCCCAAGTACGTAACCTCCTATCCAAGAGCTCACCCCCAAACTCTACTTAACTGCTTTTGCATGTCGGAAAGGCTGGGCCCCCGCAGTACAGGATGAACAGGAGAGTCGGTGGTGATTAGGCAACAAGCATTCTCCACTGCAGAGCCCTGCGGGCCTAGAACTAGGTTGTCCTTGCCTCCAATATCTCAGCCCTCCGAGTCTCTGCTGCCCCTGGAGAAGCCCTGGGCACATGGGCTGCTTCAGTATCCTGGCTACTTGGACCAACCTTCCAGGACTCTGAGACCAGCACAGTTCAGACCGAAAGAACAAAATGAAGACAATCTGTATTTCTAAAACATTTGTTTTTAAACAGAGAAAGGACTGATATTTTTTTAATTTTATTCTTACTCATGATTGATGTGTGGGTGGGGTTGGCTGCCGATCTCTGTGCTGGTGGGTCAGGCTGGCGGTCCAGTGCACCTGCCAGCTGCCCCAGCTTCTGAGAGATCTTCAGGAGCCACAGAAAGGAAATACTTAAAGTGGGGGGAAGGTAGCTGTCTCCTTGTTAATCGAGGGGTGGAGAATAAGAATAAAATACAGAAATCACGGAGGATCAGGTTGCTATAAATCATGTTTTTTACTCACCTTTCTTACGTTAAGCATGCCCATCCTCACTTCTCTGCCTTTATTAGTTCATGCCTAGCCGAGAACAAATTAAACACCCTCTCACCGCCCTCGAATTCTAGGTGTCCAGGATTCTTCCTTCACTGATTTTCCAAGAAACATTGCAAAGCAGATACAACCTAAACAGATTTCGGTTAGGCTACAATGCTGTATTACATTCTCATGAAGTTGTGTTATAATTTAAATGTGATTCCAAGCAGACAGAACTCCAATGTTGGGCGACGCTGGGGGTATAAGGAAGGACCTGTAGGCTGTTCGGGATAATTACTTACAGAAGGACTCATAGTTATGGGGTTCAAAGCCAGGAGAGCTCCAAGAGGCCCTATTATTTATTTTTACCTTGCTAAGTGTATTAGCGTGTTATCCAAGCTCCCCGTGACAGGCACAGCTTGCTGGCGTTCGTAAAGCCTGCAAATGGAAGCGGAGAAGCGAATGCACCAGCACATTTCTCTGGCTGTGGGCCAGGATGCACGGAGGTTTTCTTAATTTAGAACTGACTGTAAACTTGGACGTCTTGCTCTTGGGCCACCAACCATGCTGCCAGCATCCCAGGAGGGAATCAGCTAACCCACAGGGGCTACATACCAAAAGCTCTGACTGCTCCCCAGATTTTCCGAAACAAGCGTTGAATCCTGTGGGGATAGCGCCTGTGTCTCTGGGAACCCGCACAAAATGGCAGCTGTCAACATCTGAGGAGAAATTTGAAAGGGACGCCCAGCGTGTTGCCGTCAGCTCCCGGGACAGCACAGAACCCCCACCTGTGTGCACCCTTGGGGGAACCACAAGCAGCCCAGCAGGCAGCCTGGCGTTTCTTTCTTGAATCATCTAAATTCCCATGCTCAAGCTGTGATTCCCCAAATGCCATACCCAGTAAGTCCTGCCCTTCCAAGGCGGACACGTGGCCTGATGTGCCCAGCCTACCCCCGGTCTCTCTACATGAGGTGTGAGCCAGACACCTCTCCCTTAGGTGACTCCAGAACCCAGGGCAAGCCTTAGACCAGGATGGGCTGGGAGATGACGGTCTTGTTGCACTTGGCCGTCCGCTGTAATGTTCAGTCTTTGTTGGTGTGAACCAAGGGGTCATTCATGACCCTTCCTATGTACACAGAAAGACAGAAAGAATTGAGGGTCTTAGAGTCCAGGGAAGGGCAGGGAGCAGGAGCTGCCTTCTGGGGAAAGGGGGGGTGGTCTCCATGCTCTGCTATTAGTGGCCCAAGGGAGCAGCCCTTGTTGCCCTTGGATCCTGAGAACTGCCCTGTCCTTCACGTCCTCTCCCGGGATTCGACGTCATCCCCTACCCTTGTATCCTTCCAAAATGGCCCCTGTTTGTTGCCTAACTCAGTTTAGATGGATTTCTCCTTTTTGCAGAATTCTTCCACTGAGACGATGAAGATCCCTTGGCTATCACTTTGTGATACAGGCTTCCATGATTTTTTTTTCCTTTAAAAAGGGCATTCTTTCAGGGGAAGGGGAAGGAGGATTACTTCAATAAATACCTAAAACACACACACCCTGTAAAAGGTAGAAAGAATACATCCTCATTGCGGTTTTCCCCCAAAATACTGCCACATGCTTAATGGCAAAACAGTGCTATGAGGGCTGTCACTGCTGTTTCCTCCGTGCCGGCCACCACAATAAGGCATTTTAGAGATGCAGGTTCATCCCATCGTCCCTGCAGCTCTATTAGCATTATTATTCCCATTTACAGATAAGGGCACTGCAGCTCGGCTCTCAGAGGTTCAGTAAATGCCCAAGAAGACCCAGCAATTAAATCTCAGGTCTCCCTTCCAAGAATGTCTGTATTCCTTGCCAGTACACAAGCATTCTCTGGACAATTTTCTCCACACACTTGGCTCTGCAGGATATTAATATCTGTTTGTTTCTGTAGGATGCTTTTGTTGCAAGTAGCAAAAACGCCAATTTGGATGGATTTCAAAGGTAAGGGAATAGCTCGGTGAACAGAAGTCTAGAATTGAATGAGCTTCAGGGTTGGTTGGATATCAGTAGCCTTGGCCCTCTTCCTCTTCCTTTGTGTTGACGCCTGTACAGATGGTAGTCGCCAAGCACAGCCATGGCCATGACATGTTCTGCAGTGTGACCTTGGCAGTCCCCCCATCAATCAGTGGTCCGTCTTCTCACTCCTTTGAATCTGGTGAGCTTGTGACCTATTTTAAGCAGCAGCATGCAGTGGAAGTGATGCCGTGTGCCCTCCACTGCCAGGTCAGGAAGGCTATGCAACATCTACCTTGTTTGCTGGAACACTAATACTTGGAGCCCTTTGTTGCCGTGTAAGAAGTTCAGCTACCCACCACGTTGTGACTCTCGTGCTGTGAGGAAGTGAAGCCACATGAGGAGGCCATGGGTAGGCTCCATCCTTGGCAACCTTAGTCTTAGAATCCTCCTAGGGTCTGCCTGACTTGTGAGTGAACAAGCCTTCAGATGATTCAGCTCCAGCTGTCAGGTTGTGTCTTTCTAAATAGACCCAGACATTGTCGAGCAGAGGCAAACCATGGTAACTAGAACAATGTCACTTTCATGCCAGTAACAAGATGGCTGGAGCAGCTCTAGACATCACATCTAGACCTGACAGTGCCCAGAGCTTAAAGAGCGGCCATCTCCTTCTGTAGTGCTCTTTCAAGGACAGAATGCTTCCCTGGCAGGCACCAAAACATGTCTCTTTGGTCAAAAGTGAGTCACGTGCCCACCTGGGACAAGATGAGATAGAGACAACCTCAGTATCTACGACAGTACTACCTGAGAAAAGATTTCCTGTTTCATTATTGGCAAACACAGACTATAAAAAATTAAACTGGTCTTTTAACTACAGGACTGCTCAGAAACATTGATGCTAATTAGATCTGTCATTTCCAGTAGGGGAAATCATATGCCTTATTTCTCATTCATATTTACCATGAAGGTCTATTTATTTATGTAGTTATTTTGGAAGAGCACTTAGCTTCCTGGAACTATCTTCTACAGAACAAAATTTGGGGGAAAAAACCCCAATATAATTAGATACAGCCTTCCCTTTAAAATCGGAAACATAATACATGTGCCTGTTAACACACTATCCTTTAACATTAATCTAACCAGTGCAATTAAATAAGAACTCTGCCTCCATTTAAATACAGTAATTGGTACTTTTTTCGGAATAAACATACCCAAGGAGATGAGAAACTTGGGCTCTAAAATGTGTAAAACACTGCTGCAAGAAATTGAAGACACAGACCAATAGAAAGCCATCCCATGCTCTTGGATACCTAATATCGTTAAATATTGGAAGAACCTGTATTGTTTTAAATGTCCGTAATGTCTGTACGACCAAAGCATCTGTAGATTAATGCAGCCCTTATCAAAATATCAGCAATACTTTTCACAGACCTAGAACAAATGATTCTGATATGTATATGGAAGCAGAAAAGACCCCAAATAGCCAAACTCATGGAGAAAGAAGAACGAAGCTGGAGATATCACAATTCCAGATTTCATGGGGGGGCGGGGAATTAGTACTTTTTCCTGCTTGCTAATCGCTCCCATTTTTACTTTTTGATCTTATGCAATATGGGATTTAGATCCAATTTGTTATGGTTAAATTATTGTTTTTTCATATTATGTTTTTCTTTTTAAGAAGCAGCCACCTTATTTGCATTTTGCTTTATACTTGAGTTCATAACATTTTAAATTAAATTCTAAATTGGATGGTTTCTGTTCTCACAAACCATTTCTTCATGTCCTGCATTCCCCATTACCAAACTCCTCATTTAATTCCTCTCTCAGTGGGCTGATGTGCATTTTAAATAATTTGTTTAGGAAGGCTGGTGGATTTTATGCTTTCCGAGCTTTTGCAGAGATGTGACGAGGTCTGTTGTCTTTGAAGATGAATCAAAATTTTCCAAGTGTCAAATTCTTAAGTAAACGTACTTTCCCTTAAAAATCTCAGTGATGTCTCTCTAGTGTCTCCTGGAGTTTAGAGTTGCACAGGACATGTCCAAGAGGGCCTGGTTCTCTTACTTGGACATTAACCAACTTATTCTTCATGCCTAGAAGTCTTACAGAATTTTTTCTTTATTTTTGCATTTCAAACATGTCATCAAGATATGTCCAAGTGTTGGCATCTTTCTAATTATGTCACCTGATTCATGATAAGCCCTAAAGATCTAGAGAACTAAACTTCTAGGAAGTATTTTTATATTATTATATGTTTGGTTATTATTCCATCCTACATCTTTTTGGTTCCTTAGAAATAATGGTTTTCTGTGTATCTCTATTCTGTGTCCTTTGTTTTATCATCTTCTCTCCAATGCTTTTCCTCCCTGAATCCTTCTTTCTGTATGTCAGAGCTAATGATACTTACTTTGCTGTGTGATTCGCTGAGTCCATTTTCTCTCCTGTAAATCCTGCTCTTTATTGCTTCTGTTGTCATTTCTGCGATGACATTATTAGATTTTTAAAACATTACTTCTTATGTATTAACTAGTTTCCATCTAATCAACAAACACATGTATAGCAGAACACCATGGGGCGTACAAAGTAATTGTTGCGTAAAGTTTACTTTTGTCTTTCACATTTTCCAGAAGTCCGTTTTCTTCAGTTTCCAAAGTGCTAGGTTCTCCTGCGATTTGTACATCTTGAATTCTTTTTCGCAGGTTGCAGACTTTGTGTGTTCATTTCCTCTGATCTTTGTGTACCCGGTGCACCCGGTCTTTGCATAAAGATAAATAATGGACTAGAATTTGCAAGAAACCGGCATGAGCCTCAGTGAGCTGCCAACAGTTTTGAGTGTGGGGAGAGCCAGGAACATGGGCAGGCACCTTCAGGGAAGTTCACGTATCTCTGTAGGGCTGCTGCTCCATGAAGGGGAAAGCTAGTGAGTCTGGGTCATCCTTTCTTCCGTTTTCTGTGAGACCCAACCTTCGCCCGAAGCTACATCCAGCTGTGTGGCCCTTTCCTTTGCGCTGCTTCCTGCCCCCGTGGTGTGGTCACTCTCCCCCTTGGATGTTCCCAATGTGTCAGTGAATGTTGTACAATGGTGCCGCACGGTCACCCCGAAATTCCGTGGCATCATGTGAGACGCACTTACAGTGATGTTCACGGGTCAGCTGGGGTCAGCTGGGCGGCTCTGCACCCAGCATGAGTCGCGTTTCTAGTCGGTGCCACTTGTTTCCATTCTGGGCCCAGTGCGCAGAAACCCACGGAAAGGTTTTGTACGGAGATGCCATTGGTACAAGAAGGTGCGCCCGATGGCATCTGCTTCTACCCCTCGTCTAACGTCTTACTGCCCAAAGTCAGTCACCCGGCCAAGTCCTACAGCCCTGGAATATGCCGTCACAGGCCGGGTGTGGGGGAGTGAGAATTTGCTTTGCGCTTATGCACATGGCAACAACCCTAGTTCTTCTCCGGTGTGACAGGTCACCGGGCGAAGAGCTTCTAACGAAATGGCCTTGGTCTGGCCCGTTGCCCTTCTGATGCCCCCGCATCCCCAAATCCGGCAGGGGTGGTGTGTGTCTTCCAGAACCCTCCATCTCCACTCCCTCTGTCCTGACATGAGCCCAGCCGGCCTTTTGAAGTATTTCTGGGAAGCTGCTGATTTTACGGCCTCAGTTATCTTGTTCCTATAAAAGTGTTTGTTTATCTTTAGCTGATTAAAATTTCATAGGCAACAAATAAAATTTTAAAACATGAGGTCGGGGTATATAATTGAATCCTATAAATGTAGCGTTGCACGGCGTAGCTCTGTGCTCAGTTCGTGATGGGAGAGGGCGCGCCACCTGCTGAGCGTGTGACCTGGGTATTAAGAGGGAGAAGCTACAGCTTAGCCACAGTCAGAGTTTGTCGTCTGGTGCCTGAATCGGAAAGTGCGACCCCTTCCCCACATGCTGTCTCTGCGGTCGCGTTACTAAAACAGCCGCAAATCTTAACTCATTCCTTAGCTGTGATCGGTGAGACCAACAGAAGGACGCGTAACTGACCCAAGTGCCATATTAGTGATCCGGTTACTAAACAGGGGACCATACAGCCCAGTGAAATGTCGTATTTGTGATCTGTTACTAAAGCAGAGTGCTGGGCCGCGTGGCTTCACCCAGGTGGCATTTGTGATCTGGTTCGTGGACAGAGAGCCGTGGCCTTCACCCTGGACTCCTGTCTGGCTAATTTCCTGGAGGAAGAAGGTCTCTGAACTGCGTGGGGTTTCCTCTGGGAACTACAATTGGGTCAAGGGTATTCTAACTAATTCTGGATTCTAAGGGAAAAAACACCACCTTCATTTCTGTTCTCAGCCTCAGAACAAAGTACCTTAGTTCTCTTCATTTTCAGCCACTGGTGCTGATAGTCTGTAGCCGGGAAGGGCCACTCGGCCTCACGCTATCATTCTTCTCTCTGGCTTCGGCATTCCCGTTTCTTTTCCGCCCTCCGTTCAGCCTGGACCCATTCGATTTTGGTCTTTTGATTCTTTCTTGTTGTTGTTGCTCTTCAGGTTTTTGCTTAAACTCGTTAGTTAGCATACAGTGTACTGTTCGTTTCCGTGTCGGATTTAATGATTCATTACTTACGTCCTAACCGGGGCCCTGGGTGTTAACGCATCCTCCGTAGCCCGGCCCCACCCGCCGCCCCTCCAGCAGCCCAGTTTGCTCTCTGTAGTTAGGAGTCTGTTTTCTGGTTTGCCTCTTTCTAACCCCGTGTTCATCAGTTTTGTTTCTCGTTTCTTACATTGCACACACGGGTGAGATCACACGGTATTTGTCTTCCTCTGACTGACTTATTTCACTCGGCGTAACACCCTCTAGCTCCTTCCACATTGCTGCAAATGGCAAGATTTCATTCTTTGTGATGGCTGATATTCCATTGTGTGCGTGTTTACATACACACATACACACATGCATACACACACACATACACAC
>NW_019154097.1:42147678-42147982 GCF_002288905.1 Enhydra lutris kenyoni
GTGTGTATGTGTGTATGTGTGTGTATATATGTGTATGTGTGTGTGCGTATTTGTGTCTGTGTGTACGTGTGTGTGTGCGTGTTTACATACACACATACACACATGCATACACACACACATACACACGTACACACAGACACAAATACACACACACACATACACATATATACACACACATACACACATACACACATACAGACACACAGACACACATGCATACACACATAGGCACACTCATGCACACATACACATACACATACGTACACACATACATACGCACAGATACGCGCACACACACATATAC
>NW_019154097.1:42148382-42243920 GCF_002288905.1 Enhydra lutris kenyoni
ACACAGACACACACAGACACACACAGACACACACACACACACACACACACACACACACCACACCTGCTTTCTCCGTTCACCAGCTGACGGACATTTGAGTCTTTCTGTAATGCGGCCGTTGCTGACTATGCTGCTGTAAGCATCAGGGTGCGTGTATCCCTTCAAATCAGTGTTTTTTGGTCCTTTGAGTAAATACCCAGTGGCTTTTTTTTTTTTTGACTTTTTGAGGGACCTCCACGCTGTCTTCCAGAGTGGCTGCACCAGCGGACGCTCCCACCAGCAAGGTGGGCGGGTTCCCCTTTCTCCGCATCCTCGCCAACATCTGATGTTTCCTGAGTTACTGACTTTAGCCATTCTGACCGATGAGGTGGGATCTCATTGTGGTTTTGATTTGTGTTTCCCTGATGATGAGTGATGTGGAGCATTTGTTCATGTGTCTGTCGGGCGTCTGTGTGTCTTCTTTGGAAAATCGTCCATCCATGTCTTCTGCCCATTTTTTAACTGGCTTGTTTTTGGGGTGTTGAGTTTGATCCATTCTTTATAGGGTTTAGATGCTAACCCTTTTCAGGTACGCCATTTGCAAATATCTTTCCCCATTCTGAAGGTTGCCTTTTAGTTTTGTTATTTGTTTCCTTTGCTGTGCAGAAGCTTTTTATCTCGAAGTCCCAATAGTTCATTTTCGCTTTCCTTTCCCTTGCCTCAGGAGACATATCTAATAAGAAGTCGCTTTGGACAATGTCAAAGAGGTTGCTGCCTGTGTTCTCCCCTAGGATTTTGATGTTTCCTGTCTCACATTTAGGTATTTTATCCATTTTGAGTCTATTTTTGTGTGTGGTGTAAGGAAATGGTCCGGGCTTATTCTTCTGCCTGTGGCTGTCCCATGTTCCCAGCACCATTTGTTGAAGAAACTGTCCTTTTCTCATTGGACATTCTTTCCTGCTTTGTCGAAGATTAGTTGGCCATAGAGTTGTGGGTCCATTTGTGGGTTCTCTGTTCTGTCGAATTGATCGGTGTGTGCGCTGGGGAGGTCTTTTTATTCTTTATCCTGCATCTGGTCACATTTCCTTCATCCCTTGTGCATCACGTGTTCTCCCTTCTTTGACTGTGGTGACCATCCTTGGATTTCATTCAAGCCATCCTTTTGCTCGAACTTCCATATGCAGTCACGGCCCGTTTTCTGAGTATTTCCGTTTGCCACGCTTCTTCTCGCGCATGGGGACTTTCCTCAACGCCCTGGCTGTCTTAGCCATTTCTTAAGACACCACGTGCCCGTTCTTCCATTCTGCCAGCACTGAGCTAGGGCTAGCCTTGGCGAGGCGCTGTAGGAAAGAAACCACCAACAGGCTACATCTCCAGCCTCAGGGATCTTCTGTTCTACTGGACAGAACAGAAATGCCAGCAGGCAGTTTTCGTACAGCGTCGTGGATGTGCTGATAAAGTCGGATGTGGGGTAACATGGATCACACGGGAGGGGAAGCACATTCAACCTCAGGGGACCCAAAAGGCTTATCGGAAGAATCTTGGAGACGGTGAGGCCTGAGCGAGGGTTTGGTTCAGAGGAGGACACAGGCCAGAGCACGGTGTCCCGGAATCAGCAGCCTCTGGTGCTCAGGAAGGTCAGCACGCAGAGGAGTCAGATGTAGGGGTGGGAAGGGGCAGGACATGACGGCAAAGCCAGATCACGGAAGGACTTAAGAAGCTGTGTTGAAGAGCTTAGACCCCGTGATGAAAGCACTCGGGAGTCCTTGGAGGGTTTTCATCAGGTCACCTTGGCTTCTGAGATCTTGTTTCACAATCAGCGCACGTATCCGGAAAGGCCCCGTCCGTGCAGACGGGATCACAGGACAGCCAAGCCTCATCCGTGGCTCCAGACGAGCAGATCTCCAGTCCTTACCTGCATTTACGAGCAGTTGCGCCCGGCTCTACTCCCAGCCCGTCAGAAAGGGCTTTTCCTCCTATCTGAAGAAAGTCACTAAGAATTACCTGTCTGGGGTCCTGGGCGTGGCAAAAGGAACGCTCCAGAATGAGACGAGTGGTGCAGTGACATCTCGTTCTCTTGCTTTGCTGAATACCAGACAGAAGCTGTCAAGAGAATCCTAAAAGCCCAAGAGACGGTCTTTAAATGAGAAAAAAAGCAGATGTGCTCCAGGCACGAGGAGCTCCAGTCCCTGCTCTCAGACGGAATTCGGGGCCGGCCCAGAGTGGAGATGGATTCCGTGGGCCTAAACACAGAGATGACGCTGGGTCTCTCCGCATTAACAGGCCTACCACAGTGATGTCGTGTGGTTGTATTACCTTGCATTTTTCATTAAAAAGATTTAACATTCTTATCTCCTTTGATACTCCCCAAATCTCTAGGAGGTGGCTTCTTACGATGACTGTTATTCTTACCTCCTTGTGACTATTCTGATCATTTTATTATTAGTATTATTGTTATCTATTAAATGGAGAGAGAAACACATTCCAGGCTAGTGAGTGACCTGCTAGATTCAGCTGGAGAGTGCCGGAATCCCTCGATTTTGTGTGAACATATATGTCCCTCGATTATCATTCCATGAGTCTGTGCGTGTAGGACTTTTCTATCAACCTCTTTCTGCATTTATTCGCAGAACTCAGCTGATTAATCTCATTTTCTGAAACTGCCACAGTAGGCGGTGAAGGGGGGGCAAACAGAGAAACAGACCCCGGACTTGAGCCTTACCTGTGTGGTGCCCGACCAGGTGACATTGGACCGAATTACCTTCTCCTGCCACAGCACAGCCTGGGTGCAGGCCAGCAAAATGTGTGACGTACAAGGAGCTGCGCATTTTAGACTAGAAGGAGTTGTGTCCGCAGAACATCCCAGGATAGAAGTACCACCGTGTATGTCGCAGGGGAACAGAGCACTGAGGAACAGAGGAGTTTAGACACTTTGGCCGGGTCACACAGCCACTACATGACAGTGTCTGGGTGGAAACTAAGGTCATGGGACTTTTCTCAGAAGTCCTACTGGGGCCTCACACGCACACACGCACACATATGCTGTCACAGACACACACACACACTCACACTGGGTTTTCATGACGTCTTCACCTTCATTCACATGCGTCATAAACTACTTCACTTTAATGCCGCGGACCCCTTGGATCCTCACCACATCCCTTCGGGTGTGCAAAGGGGAATTGCGTATGTGTTTTATTCTCAAGAGTTGCTGTGAGGATCAGACCTCTTTCTCCGGACTCCTCTGCTTGTCTCCGATTCTCCCACGGGATCACCCTCAGATACCATAGATGTCACACACCTCCCGGGGCTGGCGTCTAGTGGGAGCCTGTGGGCCTCTGCCGGGCTCTCCCAGGAACCATCACGCTCTACCCTCAGCCCCCAAACTGGACGGTCCAGTAAGCGCCCCCCCCCTTTGACAAATCATAGCACCCCCGTGTCCGAACTCCCGAAGGCGAGACAGGTTCTTCCCAGACCTGGGGGAGCTCTTAGCAAAACACCTTCATTTGACCAGCCAAACCCAAACACAAACCTCTTTGTTGCTCCCATAACAAATCACCACAAACTCTGTGGCTTAAAGCAACGTAAACGTGTTCTCTGAGCGTCCTGGAGATGAGCGGTCCGAAACCGGTGTCGCTGGGCTAACATCAGGGTGTCCACAGGGCTGAGCTCTTGCTGGCAGCTCTGGGCGAGGGGGGTCATTGTTTCATTGTCTTTTGTGGCTTCCCATGACGGCCTGTCTTCCGGTGTCTCCCTTCCTGCATCTCTAAGGCATTGCTCTTTCATTGTATCTCCTCAACCGTCCTCCTGTGTCCAGCCTCCCTCGGTCTCCATCTTCTAAGGACCCTTGTGATTACATTTCGGGCCCCACAGAGAGTCCAGGATAACCTCCCCATCTCAGGGTCCTTAACTTGGTCACATCAGCAAAGGAACTGATTTGCATGTCCTGGGGTCAGGATGTAGATCTCTTTGGGGCTGCGATTCAGCCTCCCACAAAACCTACTTCTAGGAGGGCCACAAAGCTCTGTGCTCTGGAGTCCTCCCAGGTCCTCCCTCCAGTGGGACAGATCACGCTGGTGGAAAGGTACTGAGAGGAGTGAATTATTATTCAGTCTAAGGCTCCGATCACTGTGGCAGTCGAGAGTGGGAGCAAAGAGCTATTGATGTCCTCTCCTCTGACCCGCACTCTGATACCATACCTTTCGTTTTACCCTAGGGAAGACGCTGCGGAGCAGCGATTATGTCCATTTTAAAAAGAGAAATGTTTTCCTGATTCTTGCCATGAGCCGTATTGTTTACAGAAAAGTGTGCCCTCGCTCCCTGCCCTCTAGCCCCTCCAGCCCAAACCCCAAGCATGTGCCTGCCTCAGGGCCTTGGCACTTGCCCTTCCCTGTACCTGGACTGTGCTCTGCACAGAGAGCCGTACCACCCACCCTCAACCCCTTTATGTCTCTGCCCAAATGGCACCATCCCACAGGGACCCCCCTGATGCCCTCATTTAAAAGTGAATCACCACCACCACCACCCGCCCCCACCAAGAACTCCCTAGCCTCCTCCTGGCTTCCCTGGACCCACGACACACCTCACCATCTGACATTCCGGTCACTTCTTTCTTTCTGTCCCAACAGTTCTGTCCCAACAGTTCTCCTTGAGGACAAGGAATTTTCTCTCCCCCACTCCCTGACGTATCCCCCATGTCTAGAATAATGCATACTGCTCACTGGGTTCCCGACATATATTGTTGAATAAGTAAGGGGAAGCCTACAGAGAACATAGATATCTGAGCCACAGAGTCTGAAGCTGACCTTCCCCTGTCCCCCGTCACAGGGGAGTCTGGCTGGCACGTTTTAACAACCGCACCGGGGAGAGCGAGGTAGACACCCCAAATCCAAGTTCAGCTTAAAGCAGCAGAGGGGAGCAGAAGGCATGTGCTCCGTCGGAAATCATCAGTCTCACTCCCCTGCTCCTCATCTCCGGCTGCGTTACTGAACCTCTCTGGGCTCCGGCATCTTCATCTGTGCCACGGGCATGAGGTGGCCTGGCCTTCCTCCGGGCAGTTCCCACGGGAGGCTCTGGGGAGGCCGAGTGTGTCATGCACCTGTCACGGAGGAAGCTCACCCTCCATCTAACCTCTCCGGCTACCTGCCCCCAGACAGTCAGACTGGAAACGAGGCGCTGGACCGCCAAAGAGTCCGGTCTTACGGGATGTTTTGTCTCCGATTTGCAGCCGGGGGATCTGCCAGTGGGCACCGACCCCAAGCCGCTCGCTGGCATTCGGACGGGGGAGTCTGTCCCGCAGCAGAGTTTTCTCCGTGTCAGCCGTCGACTCTGAGCCACGTGGCTGCTCCGTAGGTCTGGCAATTGGTGGAAACTTCCTTCTAGAATGTGGCAGTAAATGGGTACTCCATCTCCGTTCCGTTGTGATGCTGGGGCTTCCTCTTTTCCTGCGTTTCTTTCTGTTTCTTTCCTCCCCTTCTTTCTGCGTCACCACTGCGTTCCGGGGCGTGTCTGCAGCCTCGCGTGAGGACCCAGCCCCGTCCTAGCTTCTGTAGGACTAGAGAACACGGCACACCCCTCCTCGCTGGCCCCGGGCCCCACCGCGGCAAGTGTGCGGTTGACGGATCCCTCGCAGCCTGGTACCCGCTGCTGCTTCTGAGGCCCTCCAGCCGCCTCCCATGCCTGGGCCCCGCCTGCTCGTCTTGTCCAGGATCCGGACGCGTCCGCCTCTGCTCGCAGTGGGGAGGGGTCGCACAATGCCTCGCGTTCCAGTCTCCCTGTTCAGGTCTCCGTGTGGGGAAATCTTGGAGCCCAGAAGGACTCTGGAAGTCTCCCAGGTTACACGGGTGCCTCCTGTCATTCACCTCTGGACACCATTGACAGGCTGATGGCAAGAGGCACCCTTTCTGGGGGGAAGGCTGCTTATTAGACCAGGAAAGCTGTGTTGTCCATGGCGTGGGGCCGAGCAAGGAAGGGAAGGCACAGGCGGGAAACTGCAGCTCCAAGGACCGTGTGTGTCCTTGCCGCATTGGTGCTCAGCGCACACTTGACAATGGCTCTGTTTTTACACTGCACTGAGACGCATGAGAGCACTCAGTCACATGGGGAGAACTCTGGCTGCCCGAGATCCTGTCCAGACGTCCCAGACGACAGGAGTTGCTCCCACAGCAAACGGTACCCCATTCCCGCCATGGTTGAGGAGCTCTTACCCCACTAATCCGCGCAGCTCTCTCTCGGAACGACGATGCCTTTTGCAGGTGGGAAGAGAAAAGAACAGGAGCGGGCGGTGTTCCAGAGATCATCCAGCCCGTTCTCTCCAGAGAAGGAACTGTGCATCCAGTTAACCTCACGCCTTCTGCGATGAGTTGAGTTGGATCCACGTAAAATCTGGTCGGGGAAGCTGGGGACCCAGCCTTCCAGTGTCCTTCCAGAGCAGACCACCTGGCAGAGAACAGAGGATTCTGTCCTTCCAGCAGTCGGGTATGTCATCTTGTCAAGAATTCGGGGATCCACTGAAGACTCGAGCACCCCCGAGGTTCCTCCCACAGCAGGAAAATACATTCAGTTCCTTGGTTTTGTGCACCTTGCACCGAGAGAGAAGCTAAACATGGGAGGTCCCATCACACCGGGGCTCTTCCTGGTCTTCTGTCAGGTTTGGGGTTTAGGAGCCTTGAGCAGTGGGGAAGGCACGTGAGAAAGACTGCTTGGAACAAATGGAAGCTTCAGGCTTCTTCATTCAGCAAGCATCTGTCCTGCGTCGGCCGGAGCCGGGCTCTGTGATGGGACTGACTGTAGACACTGTGTAAGGCACGGCGCATGCCTCTGCCTCCAGCCACAGGCAGAGGCCCCCAGACAGACAAAGAACTCCCCGGGGAAGAGCCAGGGTTAAGAAGTTCGCTGGGGAAATTGCATTTCTGACCAGTTTCCAGGTGCTGCTGGTGCTCCTGGTCCAGGAAACACACTTTAGAACCTCTGGGTCACGCTAAAGAAGGATGTACAACGATCTTAACCTTGGAAGAACCAAGCTTCCGGAGCAAGAGAGAATTACTATCTGCAAAGTGGCGCCTGAGGAATGACCCCAGGAACTGCAGATGGAGCCCGGGGATACCCACGGCCAAGACAGCCCCCCGGTCTCCTCTTCTCCAAGTCCTGCAAACCCCCATTCACGTCGAGGCGCACAGGATCAGTAGCAACCGTAACCCTGGACTCCTTACAACGTAGCATGTCCAAGGAGAAGGACGCAGAGGAGGAACTTGCCTCTGAAAAGTGCATCAGGGAAGAATTGTAGAAGATGCCTGTTTGATGTTCTTTAATATTTTAATCTTTAAAAGCAATGCAAAGCATTTTAGATGTTTTTTAGAAAGCAACAGTAACAGTCTGGGCACAAAGGGAATGGACTAAAGGAATGAGGGGAAGGAATCAAACACTTTGCAGGATTAAAACCTACACTGGAGAGAAGTAGAAGCAGGATTAACAGGGGGGAAAAATCGGGGATGTGGAATACAAAACCAAGAGATGAAAATGAGCAGGGATAAGGTGGGAAATATGGAAACAATGGGTAGAGATTTTAGAATCTTGTGTGTTCCAGAGGAGGGGACCCATTCGACGGAACAGGACCAAGACAGTAATCAAAGCTGTTGTCCAGAAGTAACTGGAAACCGAAAATGGCATTGGTGTAAAAATTAAAAGCCCCCTCATGAAACTCCAGCTGAGATCACTGCAAAAACACGTAACTTAACGCAGTGTGAAAAACATTTTTAAAATTCCATGGATAATGCGATATTCCTACTGGTGTCCAGAAGAGAAAAGAAATGATCATCCAACTAAAAATTTAGAGCAGCCCCTGACCTCTTTCCTCCTCTCCCACATCAAACCATAGAAGATCCAGAGAAGTTTCAACAGAGCTTTGAGGGGGAGATTTGTGTGATTCTAGAATTTTACACCCAGCTAAGTCTTCTGTCATAGGAGATGCTGGGAACAAAGTATTATCAGATTGTAAGAACTCAGAAAATGTAGTGTTCACAAACGCTTCATTATCAAACTATTTTTAAAAGTTCTCTTAGCAGATATTTGGATGAAAATCAGGGTTGGGACAGTCACAGAGAAAGGGAAATGAGCACTGAAATCAATTTAATACAGTGAAGTGTCAGTTAGCTGTTATAAATTCTGTTGTAAAATTAAATGCAGAAGCCAAATACTATTCTAGGAAAAGTGCACATGGTAGGAAACGCGTCATAATAAATCTCCAATTAAACTTACCAAGACTATAACGTGTTGGATAAGAGGTTGGAAATAAAGGTACTATAAACTTTCTTATCATTTGCAAGGAAAGATGAGAAAATGCAATTTAAGTGTTTTGAATTTAATAATATAAGGAATTATGGCTTAAGGAATGCACTTGATAAATGGAAAGATATCTGCCAGTATAATCAAAACTAGGACAGCTGTAGGTTTGGGGTTTTATTTTTTATTTTTTGCAAAAGACAAAAGGCAAAGCAACCATAGAGAAGGATAAGTCCAGAAAGCAGAGGATGAAATTTAAAAAGTACAGCCAAACATGTTTATGGCATATAAAAATATAATTAGCCTACACCGTTGGAAGGCAAATAATCTCCAGCTAGATTTTTTTTTAAATTCAACTTTATTCTCTTTATAAGAGACAAGAGACATTCTCTTTATAAGACACATGCCTTTTTAAAGAGACAAGTATTTGGAGCACCTGGGTGGCTCCATTGGTGAAGCGTCCAACTCTTGATTTCAGCTCAGGTCATGGTCTCAGGGTCCTGGGATCAAGCCCCCCACAGGGCTCCATGCTGGGCGTGGCGCCTGCCTAAGGGTCTCTCCTGCCCTCTCCCTCTGCCCCTCCCCTTCCTTCTCTAAAAATATTCAACAATAAAACAAAGAGACATGTATTTAACACAATAAATTTAAGAACCAAAAGGGAGATAAAAATTTAGCAGAAAATCCACTCAAAAAGAAAAGCATAGCCATCTTGATGTAAAAACAGATTTATTTTCAAAGAGAAGGCACTTAAATTTTTTAAAAAATTACTTTGGATTCTATATATGCCTGATAAATTTAGTATTATTTGACAGCACAGGTGATCTGGAAAATAATTTGATATATATTAAAACTTCAGGCTCCTAGGTTTTTTTGTTTGTCTTTGAATTTTTATTTATTTTGAATTCCAGCATAATTAACACATGGTGTTATATATAGTTCCAGGTGTACAGTATCGTGATTCAGAAATTCTGTATATAACCTGGTGCTCATCATAATTGTACCCTTTACTCCCCTTCACCCAGTTTGCCTCCCCCCCCCCAGTAACCACTCTACTGAAGAGACTGGGTTTTTTGCTGGTCTCTTTTTGGCGCTTGAATATTTTTTTTTAAAGATTTTATTTATGTATTTGACAGACAGAGATCACAAGTAGGCAGAGAGGCAGGCAGAGAGAGAGAGAGAAGCAGCCTCCCTGCTGAGCAGAGAGCCCGATGCGGGACTCGATCCCAGGACCCCGAGATCATGACCTGAGCCGAAGGCAGCGGCTTAACCCACTGAGCCACCCAGGCGCCCCTGAATATTTTTTTTAATGACCGTGTATATCGATAAAAGGTATACTACAGCCCTGTACCCAGTTCCCATGAGCGGGTTTTCCCCCCACGCTACCAAGCGGTTCTCCAGCATCAGCTGGGTGTCCTACAGTTCAGCGCGTTTCTGACCTGATCTCCCTGGAGATGATACCATTCCAGAGGTTGAGGGCTCGACCCACAAGGCTGCAGCTGGCAACTGCAAAGCAGACCGTCACCCCCACTGACCGGCTGCCTGGGAGTCAGAGGTTCCCGGGACGCCCTCCGTCGGCTTCCGTTAATTCGCTGGAGTGGCTCACACGACTCAAGAAACCAGTTTAATCACTAGATCGCTGGTTTACTGCAGAGGCTACTAATGGACACAAATGAATGGCCAGATGAAGAGACACATGGGGCGAGATGGCAAAGGAGCTTCCATCCTCTGGGAGTCTGGGCGCATGGAAGGGTCCTAGCTTGCTAACCTAGAAGCTCACTAAATCGTAGGCACAGCTGACGGCAATCCTGGCCGTTCCTGATGGAGTCGCCCTCCAGCCCTCTCTCCTCCCTGGAAATCAGGGGCTGGGACTGAAAGTTACAGCCCTCTGTCCATGATTGGGTCCCCTGGTGACCCGCTCTCCATCTGGCAGGGACTTCCAAAGGTCACGTCCACAGCATAAACTCCATAAGGGTTGAGAGGGGCGTGGGAATAACAAGACACCCATTTGTGGCCCAGAAGTGATTGCAGGAACTGAGAACAAGAGATCAAATATGTAACAAAGACGCTCCCATTGCCCTTATCCATTCCAGGAGTCTGGGGGGCTGTGAGCCAGGAACTGGGAACGATAAATGGAAGACCAGAATGTGCATTTACTATAAATCACAGTTCAACTTACACCCATTCTCTAATGGAGGCTGCAACCTGTTTATCTTGATGTCCTCCCAGGGCCTCTCCTGGGCTTTTCATACTCCATACCCTCTTCCTTTCTGATGACTTTGATCATCACCTGATGACTTTGATTATCATTTGTATGCAGAGGACTTCCAAAGCCATATCGTTGGCCCGCATCCAGACCTTCCCCGGGCTGTTCTGTTGGGCTGTCCCTCAGGAGGCTCCTGATGTGCACACAACCAGAATTCTTCCGGTCACCTTTCTCTCTGGCCTGTCCTCTCTCTGTTCCCAGCCAGCTGATGCCACGCGGGTGTCATCCTGATTGGCTCGTTCTCCTTCACGGTCCGCACCCAACGGCTCATTAAGTCTTGCCGATCGCGCTCTTACGTGGCTCCCTTACGTGGTTCTTCAGTCTCTGGCACCATAGCCCACTGGTCAAAAATGATTGAAGAAGACAATTTAGGTGACGAACACAAACTTTCACACTTCATGAAGCAGGCAGTTTGCATTCAGAGAATGCAAAATGGGGCAGAAGACAGGAAGCTTTGGTAGGATAATGCATAAGGAACAAGGAAGAGAAAAACTGAAACTATCTGCCGGGTTGGGGATACACACAGTCAGCCCTGCTTGGGGTGAGAAGGCCCAGCACTGGTCTCAGCACTTCTCAAGAGGAACATTTACAAGGATGCAACATTTATCTAAGTTCTGGTTTGCTAACATGGGACCTCAGTGGCTTCCTCTTGGACCTAGAATGTTAGGTCAACACCACCACGGTTCCTAAACCAGTTGCTTCATTACCCTCGTCTCGGGTCATCTTGCCCCTTATACACCAAGGATACTTTTTCTCAAGTTCAAACTCAAGCCATTTCTCCAGTGAAAATCTTTTGGGGGCACCCCATGCTACCTAAAAGATAAGACAAAGCTCCATCCCTCCAGCCATTAAACCTAGAATTACCATCTGACCCAGCATTCAGAGCGTTCGAAGCAGTGTTACTCACAGTAGCCACAAGGCGGAGGCCACAGGGATGAACCCAAGTGAAATCAGGCAGTCACAAGAGTAGACACTGGGTCATGCCACATATGAGGTGTCAGATTGATGCCAGACTGTACAGGAAGTAGACCGTCTACAGGAAGAGGCTGCCAGGGGCTGGGCAAGCAGAGAGAGGCCGGGGGAGTTAGTGTTGAGTGTCCGTGGAGTTTCAGTTTAGGAAGAACAGACAGTTCTGGAGATGGATGGTGGTGCCGGTTACATGAAGCGTGGATGTACTTGGTGTCACCGAACTGAATACTTGTACGGACCGATACCCTCCCCTCACCCCGCTGCTTCCATTGCTCCCAGTCCTCAGAAGAGTGTGACGCAGAACCGTTCGTGGAACGTGTCAGCTTTCACACCCTGGGCCTGGGGTAGTCACGAGTTGTGGCCGCTGCATCCTTCTCCCCTCCCTCCCCACTCACCGGACAGACCCTTCTCCTCTCGGTCTCGGCGGGCGCCTCCCGCAGGAAGCCCCCAGCACCTGCTGCCTTCACAGGGGGTTTCCAAGCCACCCCGTGCGTCCCCTGTCGTGGCTCGTAACACACTGGATTAAAACCACTCCTTGGCTTGTCTTTGGAGAGCGAGATGCATGTCTTGCGCACCTTTGCATCTCCGTTAGGGTCTGGCGTGGGGTCCGCCTCAATGACTGTTGATTGAGTTCAGAAATCAACCTTTCGCACTACGGAGCTGCCTCACTTGAGAGCGACAGGACTCTCCGTAGACTTCGATGTGTTACCCGTGGTCTCTGGCCAATCAAGCAGCAAGTGATGTTAGAGGAGGGAAGAGAGTATAAATGCGAGGCTACCTGATATGATTAATGAGGGTGGAGATGTTCGTGCAGTTGGCCCTGCAGAGATACCATAAATGGAAAACTTCTGCTCCCGGGAACGAGCAGTTGTACACGCTGCGCTCTTTAACCATGATCCAGCACCAGCAGAAGAAAATAGAAACCCAAACCCAGAGGATACAAGCAGGATCATCGATACAAAATGGGGTATCGGAAGTACGGAGAGAAATTTAAAACTGGGATGCAAACGTGCATGGTTACGTGCTAATCTTCTGGCTGGTTTTCTGAAAGAAAATGCGTAATTCCAAAACAGACCCGAGAAAAATTAAGAAGCTACAGGAGTGATGATGGAAGGAATACTTGTTGGCATTTAGTCTACGGTGTTTGACAGTGTGATGTCTTTCAAATTGGCAAGAGAGATCTATTCCGACAACATTGAAAACTTGGAATCCTACTTAATTAATTTTGTTTAAATGTTAGTATCCTGTTATTAAACGATGACCCAGATGGCTGAATCGAAGGAAAATAGAGATTTCTAGGCTCTGTGTCTTGTCTTCACTTTGCCAGACCCTGGCTGATTCTTTTCACCTAATTTCTGATTTTCAGCAAATTCTCAGCTGGTTAGGTCCCTTCAGCTGGTCTTCCAGGAAATACTTACTCATATTCCCAGAGTCTCCTTGATTTTGTCCCTCTTTGTCTCTGACTGGGGCACGCTGGGCGGGAGCGCGTCCAAATTGTCTCGTCTGGGACATCCATCACCCTCACCTGGCCCTTTCCCAGGCTTCTTACAGCGCCTGGGCTTAAAACCACATGCCCCCCCCCCCAATCAAATCTGAGGGACAGTAAGACAAAAAAGACGGCAGGTCGGCCCTACGTGTGTCTCATAATTCACCCTACGGCCAGTAAACTGTGATGCAGAAGACAAATCCACTTCACACACCTACTTCACTGGTTCTTTCTTCTGTAAATGGCTTTGAACTGGAGTCATTTAGATTTCCAGCAAATTACAGTGACCTCGTTTCATTTGTTAGAATAAGGGCATTTTTAAAGCAAGGTAAGGATTGCTCACAAAGAAAGCAGGGAGAGAAAAATGTCTAGAACTTCCTCTCACTGCGATCCAGACTAACTTAAAATATTCTTCTGTGTTCACTCTTGGCTGAGTTACGCTGCAGAAATCCCAGAGTCTTCATGGCCAGCGTGAGGGCTTCTCTTAAATCACATGCCCTTTGTGAGTTGGCCCCATGTTGTATTTTTTCCAGGAGCCAGAATGAAGGAGCAGCCCGTACTTGGTGTGAGTGGTTTTGTGACAGAAGGAAAAAAAAATGGCAGAACACAAGATGGCTCTGAGACTTGGCTCCAGACATCCATCATTTTCATATGTGACTTTCACCAGCATTTAACCGGCCAAAGCCTTCCATCAGTAGGCCGGGAAATACAGAACCCTCGCATGTTGGGGAAAGAAAGAAGTGGAAATAATGAAACCTATTACAGCCCACACTTCTACTCAGAAATACTCATTTCCCTCTCTTCAGCCACAAAATATACTCCTCCCTCCCCAAGGGAAACACCCAAGAACCCCATCCAATTACAGCATGTAAGACCCGAGCCTCAAGACCTAGAATCTCATGACGTACGTTAAATCTGGGTGTGGCTCCTCCTGATCTGGAGACTTTGCAAATGAATGAATGAATGAATGCATAATCCACCACTGCCACACTCGACATATAAGGGCAGAACAGACTCAGGCTAACCCCCAACCAATCCCTTCTAGAAGGAAAGAGAAAAAAAGATGGCAGACACACAGCATTCAAAATTTTAGAACAAATTCTACACTCCTACTGAACAGACCTTGGGGTGAGCACCGTTCCTTGGTTGGACCCTAGTTCCGCTCCCTGGAAGCCGCTCTTGCGTTCACTGTATGATTTCAAGCCCCGTTCCCAGCGTCAGCACCCAGGACATCCATCCTTTGCGCCGCTCTGCTAGTGCGCGTCTGATGAGGGCAGTGGATGCCAGGGCTTGCCTGGATCCTCGAGAGCTTGTTCTCCTAAGTGCTCGTTCCCATAAAAGGTTGGGAGCCCGAAGATCACCTTGGGTTTTGAGCAGTCATAGAGTCTTCTAACCCCAGCTGTTGGCTCCTGCCCGGGATCGCTGTTTCAAAAACTTAGTCATTTTTTAAAATCTCTTTGATTTCAATTGTCTTCTGCTGATAGCCACATCCACAATTATTTTCGCTAGTATTCTCTAACATCCACAATTCTCTCTAAACTTAATAACCGGCTTCTTCGGAGAGTCACTTCACACATTCTGGGGTTTTAATAAGGAACACTTACGTTTATTTTGTTATTTATAGCATATCTCAGTTTTATCTCTTCCTAGTTGAAAGTGAGAAACAATTGCTTCTTTCTGTTCTGTAAGACCAGGAATTTCTGGGTTTCTCTATTCCTGGCTTGCAAACCAACCAATTCTTTCCTGAATTCATCTCTTTTTTTCCCCCTAATTGTTTTCTAAAAGAAAATGAGATACAATTCACATATAACATTATGTTAGCTTCCTGTGTATGATTCAATATTTATATATATTGCAAAAAGATCATCACAATAAATTAACATCCATCCCCACACATTCTTGTAACGAGAACTTTTACGACCTGTACTTCTGGTTTCAAATATGCAATACCGTGTTCTTAACTGTAGTTACCATGCTGTACACTAGATCCCCAGAACTCACTTATTTTATAGCTGGACGTGTGTACCTCGGATCCCCTTCACCCATGTCACCCGCCGTCCACCCCCAAACCTGGAGCCCAGCAGTCGGTTCTCTGTATCTGTGAGTTCAGGGGTTTTGGGTGGGTTGGTTGGTTTCAGATTCCATAGATAAGTGAAATCATACAATCCTCGTCTTTCTCTGTACAATTTCTTTCGCGCTGAGCTCACTTTGTCTTGAGGCACCCGTCAGAGGAAACCAGTTGCAACTGCTGCTGTTCCCCAAACTTCTTACCTAAAGCCACAAACTGCCTTCACACACATCTGTCCTTCCAGCCCTCACAGGCGATGACTTACTGAATGCTGAGTTTCTGCGTGATGTACATGGGTCTTTATCTTTCCAGCCTCCAGTAACGTTTTTCTCATTTCCCACCACTTGGCGCTGGAATATGATATTTTAGACAGTTCGTGGGGTAGCCTCCCACTTCCGTGCATTAGTTTTTGTATTGTTGGCTTCATAGCAAACAAGCCCTGAGTCTTTGTGGCGGACCGTGACGGAGGCTGTCCTTCCCCCCTCGCCCTCCCTGCGTGGGGTGTCTGCAGGTCTCTTGCCCTTGACCCTTGTTCCGGGGCCTAGGTGGAAGGACCAGCCCCCACGTGGGACATGCTGTCCTCACAGCAGAGGGCAGGCAGCATCTGGTCGAACCACATAATGGCTCTTAAAGCTTTTCCCTGGATGTGGCATCTGTGACTTCTCACATTCCATCGGCCAAGAGAGCGATAGGACCAAACCCGATAGAAATGGAGGGAGAGAGTATAATCCTCTCCTCAGGACAGGGGAAGCTACACTGGCCCTTCGCTTCTCTTCCTCATAAACATGGCTTTGAACTTGCATTTTATCTTGTTAGAACAAAGTATGTACTTTTTCTTGAGATTTATCTATTTATTTGGGGGGGGCAGAGGGAGAGAGAGAAGCTGACCGTGTACCAAAAGGGGGGCTGGATCCCACGACCCTGAGATCATAACCTGAGCGGAAACCCAGAGCCAGACACGTAAGCGACTGAGCCGCCCAGGTGGCCCGGACAAGATACGTATATGGAGAGCAGGACGGGAATGGCTGTCTTCTTGGGAGTCTGTCATCGTTAGAGACACGGGCATTGTCTGACGTGTGCCACAACCCCAGAGCACGTGAGGTGCGCTGGGTGTGGGGGGGGACAGCAGATGCTGTGTGAGTGGGAGGCCAAAGGAGCCGGTGGCATCTTCTCCAGGACTCCCCGCTGCGGCGGGTGCCGCCCCTGCTGCGTCCCCGCGGGGTCCCCTGCCAAGTTCCCGCGTGTGCTCAGAGCTGCACGTGCCGGAGAAACTGCTCATCGGCTACCCGGCAAGGCTGGGAGAAGCGCCGGGAGAGGAGCTCTGGGCCGTTCAGGCCACGGCCGTGCCCCGAGCTGCCTCTCGAGACCGTCTCACCCCTGTCTGTCCCCGCAGTTCGACATGCAGAGGGTAACGCTGGAGGAGCTGAAGCTCATCCTCTACCACGCCTTCCGGGACCACCTGACCATGAAGGACATCGAGAACATCATCACCAACGAGGAGGAGAGCCTGCAGGAGACGTCGGAGAGCTGCCAGGCGGAGTTCGAGGGAGGTAGGTGCCCTGCGTCGGCTTCCTCCGGGGCCGGGCGCGGCAGACACCGCCGCGTCGCCGCGGACGGAACGTGCTCGCCGTCGGGCCGCCGTGCCTCGGTCGAGAACTCAGGACCGAGGCTACGGGGTTCTTGCTGCGCAGACGCCACAGGTCATTTACTTTCTGGTTTTTTTTCTCCCCAAACCCTGCATTTTTGCAGGACCTCTAGTGACCCTGTCACTAGCGACTGTGTCATCCCTCCCGGGGTCCTCTGAGGTCTGGGATTGAATGTTCAGCTTTGTGGTCGCTCCGCGGTCGTCTGCTGGACGACCACCACGCCTGCCAGGCTGGCGGCGACTTGGATGGAGGCCGGTGGCTCAGTGGGTGACGCTGGCCGCCAGGGCTGCCTTCTCTGAGGGCCCGTCCTTGTCTAGAAGCATCCGGATAATTACCCCCACTTCTCAGGACCCTGAGGAACAGCTGACCTCTGCTCTGCTGCCCGAAGGTGCGGCTCAGGAAGATCTTGTCCGTGAAATGACTCTGTGAACTTAACCACGGGGTTTTCGAAGAAATAAGGTTGTCCTGGGGCCAAAATAGAGACCCATGAGAGGCTGTTGTGAGGGGCTCAGGAAAGAAAACGTAAGAAAAAACCCACTCACCCGATCCCCTAATTAGTAGAAAGTTCCAGGGAAGCTTAAGAATCCAATCCCTCTTTCCAACTTTGAAAACCAGAACTGCCGCAACAATGCTGACACATCGAAAAAGAATTTTTTGGCATTGTATTAAAACACGGTATCCGGCGACCGGCCATCTTCCACGTGTGGGTGCTGAGTTTCCTTAAAGAGGTCAAACTGTTATTTTCTGTTCTTTTTTCTGAACGCTTAAAAAACTCAGTGTACACAGTGGGTAAGTGGTCACGTGGCCACCAGAATAGCACTGGGCTGTCCAGTCTTGGAGCTGCCGTGGTCCAGCGGCTGAGCACTGTGGCAGGGAGTCTGCTCGGGGCGGGGTTGGTCCAGGTGGCCACAGTGGCTCATTCAGCCCTGCACTCCCCCAGGTCCTGTCTGGGCGGCTTCGTGTGCAGGATTAAAGGCTGTGACAAGAGGAAACAGGAGGACGGGATAAAATTAACTCAAGCCTGGGAAACAGGGCATGGTGGGTGGGAAGGGGCATCAACCTGAGAACAACGCCCCTTCTGAAGACATTCAAATTTAAGTTTTTCAAAACTGCTGTGAATAGCAAAGGTGGTGGTACAGAGGCTGCCTTGGTCTTGGCGTGCACGACCCCTGGGCTGTAGCATCAGTGGCCGTATCTGGAGTGGGAGCCATGGGAGAGCTGGACGGTCATAGTCAAGGCCATTTGCTGCAGGATTTGGGGGTGGTGATGACTGGGAGCGTGAGTGGGGGGAGGGAGGCAGAGATGGGAGGAAAGTTGGGCTAAGTTTTCACTGGCCTCCCCTGGTCCCATCTAGTTTTTCCCGGTTCAAATAATGGAGGCGCCAGGGGCTCCAGCAAACACTCCTGAGGTGGTGGGAAGCGTATTTCTGGGCATTTCGTTTTCCATAAGCGCCTTCATTTGCGGATCACTGTTTTGTTCAGAGAAATGCCACAAGTCTTAGTAATTTGGGAAAGGTCAGACCGTGCACGGGCAACCTGAACTGTAAGCAGTGTCTTTTCATTGTCCAAGCGCTCACACGTTAGTAAAGGAAGGGACTGAGAGGGGTTTTCCGAATCGAGGTCTCACCGCGTCTGCTTTAACTGATGCGGACGCAGAGCACTGACAACAGCCACCATTTCGGAAACCCGGGGGCCGGGGGCGGGGGGGTGGTAACAGATAAGTTCCGGTCACTGCACTAAATGCTTTAAACTTTTCGGTCTTATTTAGTAAAAGAAACATTGTTTTATAACATTGCTTTTTGGAATGACCTGTGCAACCTTGGTTACATAATCCACTTTGCTTGTGTTCACATCAGACAGTTGTTTTCTGTGTGTGTTTTGTATTTTAAATATTACTGTGTTTGGCCCCAAATGCAAGCTCATTGCTTTGTGGTCAGGTTTTTTCCAGTCTTGGGTAGGATCAGAGTCACTGGTGGATTTATTTAATGCCCACAGCCCGCTCCTTGTTCAAGAAGGGGCTTCCTTGATTGTACTTATGGGCAGAGTTGTCCAGGAGATGCCACATAGGCACTGAGGTTCCCCCCCCCACCAGTGCCCTAGGACTAGAAGAGTCCATTTGAGGCCCCATGGCTGGCCTTGACCTCCTCCCTTCCCACCCAGGGAGCACTTCTCTCTTGCTCTTGCTAAAACTTTGCTGCAGCAAGTGTATACCCATGCGAGTCAGCCGGACGGCCGCTGGCAGATCCGTGGGGACTGGGAGTCTGGCCCTCCTTTGTGTCAGAGGAAGGAATCCTTCAGAAAGAAAAACCTAAAAGTGTAGGTCTTTGCCTTAAAAAGATGAAAGGGCACATCCGTCTCTGAGCAAGGAAGGAGGTGGTCAGTGAAACTGATGTTGTGTTGGGGGCGCCTGGGTGGCTGAGTGGGTTAAGCCTCTGCCTTCAGCTCAGGTCATGGTCTCAGGGTCCTGGGATCGAGCCCCGCATCAGGCTCTCTGCTCAGTGGGGAGCCTGCTTCCCCCTCTCTCTGCCTGCCTCTCTGCCTACTTGTGATCTCTGTGTGTCAAATGAATAAATAAAATCTTTAAAAAAAAAAAAAAGCAGATGCTGTGTGGCACAGGGGAATTTAAAGAAGGTCACATCAAAGAGCTCGGAGCACAGCAAGGTTAGGGTCAAGACCCCAAGATTTGCACAATCCGTGTGACAGAGCCAATGAGACAAGGGCAGGAGACCTTCCACGTGCCAGCAGCATCATTTTACATCACGACTGCTTTCGCTTTTATAGATCCCAGGTCTGAGACTTGTACCGAGGTTCCGTTTCTGTCCACTGAGTCAGGACGCAAATTTCCTTCCCTATGAATGGAAACGTAAAGGAGAAATGGTCCAGGAGCCCAGGGGGTTGCGGCCCCATGATGGGAGAGGTTTCTGTGTTTCTTTTTCTCCTTTTCGTTTTCTTTTTGACTTGATGTTGTTGTCTTCACTTGTTTGAGTTTTAGGCCAACACAGACCACAGATAAATGAATGAGCAGGCACGCGCGTGCGCACACACACACACACACACACCCCAGCTCCTCACACGTTCTGGTCTGCTTTGTCTTTATGGAAGACAGAGCTCCGTGATCATCAGCAAGAAGGAATCTTTCCATCTTCTTCCGGGAAAGGACAGGAGACAACAGGATGAGACTCCAGGCTCCACAGAAGGAAGCTTTCCGGGTTCTCCCAGAGACTCTGAGATGGGGGTTCATGCCGCGTGTGGAAGGCACCTACAGAAAACCTCATTAAGGCAGGGAAGAGACCAGAAGAATCCAATTTGAGGGCTCCAAGGGGCACTTTTCCTCTCTTCACACACCTGGCTTCTGGATGAGACGTTACCCGGATTGGGTCAGGAAGCTGACCGGCTGTTATCCACTGTGTTCGGTGCTCTGGGAGCACCCACGAGGTCACGGAAGCACCCGGGAGTCAGGGCCTCTCCAGCACGGCCCGTAGCCCGCAGCCAGTATGGCCCCGATCCCGTGAGCATACCTGGCATGACTCTCAGGCACTCCCATTCCCTGCGATCTGTCTGAATTCTCTTTTTCACACAAATTATGCTCAGCGTTCCAAGGTGTCTGTGTTCCCAATTTGTGTTCTAACCATTTGGAAAAATAAACAGGTTGGCGACCACCAAAGTGCATTAGATACAAGAGTCTGGGACTCCCACAGTGCACACCCACCTCCCAGGCTACCTAAGAGTTTCAAGCCGTTGTGCTTCCGTTTCGCCCCTTAGGCTCGATCACCAGACACTTTGCATTTGGAGAAGCTCAGGGACACTGAGAGGCAAATTCCTGTTTTGTTATTTGGTTCCGGTTGCTGCGCATGTGCAACTGAGTGGTCTCGTGGTTGAATCCGCTACCTGCCCGTCACCGGATCCGTGCGCAGGGTTCCCGTAACAAATGATACCGTATGTGAAGGTGGACTTGCCTGTATGTTTACTGATTAACTCACAGGATACAGTCCAGGAGGTCAAGGGACAGGAGGGCCTGCCCGTCCTGCCGGCCAGGCGCTGGAAATTGTTAACCTGGGCAGCTGAGCTGAGCGTGTAGTTCTGCAGCCCAACTGGTAGAGATGGGGAAAGTGAGACTCGGCCGAGTGGTGTCCTTTGTCCAAAGTCAAATCACAGGAAAGGACTTGAACCTGGGGCTCTCTGACACAGCCCTGCCCTGGCCTCTTCATGGGTTCCTCTGGGTCCTTCGGCCAGATGTGGGCGGTGCAGACTCCTTGCAGAACAGCACGCCATCATTACTCATTCTTCGTTTCGTCGCCGGAGAAATCACATTATATTTGGAAGTTGGGGAGAAGTGCAGCAAGACTGTGTGAGCCCTTTCAAGACACGTCCCCCAAATGTTGTCCCTAAATGGAATGCCAGCTGTCAGATTTTTCTAGACATTCCGACAACACGCACAGCAGAAGGAAGTAAAGCAAAATCATCAACGGAGGAATAAATAGTTCCTGGGAAAGGCATGGCAGAGCAGCTCTGCGCCGCTCCGTGATGGGATGATGGACAGACGCACGAATGTCCAAGGACGTGACACGGGCCAGGCAGACCCCGAGGCATCCCTGTGTGGGTACATGGGTATGTTTCCAGCCCTGTGTAGACCAGATACGTGACCCTGGATAAGTTACTGGCTTTTTAAAGATGTGTTAGAGAGAAAAATAGAGAGAGAGGAAGTGAGGGGAGGTGCAGAGGGAGAAAGAGAATCTTCACGCAGACAGACTCCCTGCTGAGTGCGGAGCCTGATGTGGGGCTCGATCTCACGACCCGAGAGCATGACCTGGGCCCAAACCAAGAGTCAGACACTCAACCAACAGAGCCAGCCAGGCACCCCGACCCTGGGTAAGTTACTTAGAAACTCTCTGGGCCTTTTTTTCTTCATCCATCCAATGCAAAGTTTGGACAAGGACGGTGACATCCAGATCCAGCAATTACTGGGCTCCCTGGAAGGTCAGAAAGAATGTGCAGCCAAACCCAAGGTCTCCAGCTCGGCCGTCGCTGCTGAAGCCCCAGGATTCCTCGCAGGATGTCAAATGCACACCCAGATGGGGAGCCTTGCTCCGTCACCGGGCCGTGCGCACTGGGGATTTCAGGCCCATTCGAATGAAAGGGGTGTAAGATGTCATCTCTACCATGTGCTCGCATTTTCCCCAGGGCTACGACTTTCCTTACATTAACCCCGTTCTCCTTGGGGAAAGGTAGGAGGTCACGGTGTGGCCGAGGCCCGTGGCTGGCAATGAGAGAGGACACGGTCTGCAAAGAGATTTGTGGCCTCAGAAGGGAAGGGATTTTTCTTCTCTCCGGGAATCCTTCCGGGCAATTGTGGAGGAAAGCTCTCTGGAGCCGTCAGTGCAGGGGGATGAGAATCCGCGACCCTGGACGGAGAGCCGGAGGCCGGTTCTGACAGACACTGGGAGGTGCAGAGCTCTGGCTCTGCGCCCTGAGCGAGCCCAGCTTGAAAGCCCGCTGCCCTGCGCTGCCCCCCACTGCCCTGCGCTGCCCCCCACTGCCCTGCGCTGCCCCAGGTATTTGGCCCCTTGCCGAGACGTTTAGTAACTCTTCAGAGCCTCGTGTTCTTCATCCGAGAAATGGGAGTCACAGCAGGACCTCGTGAGGCTGTTAGGACGGCTGAGGTCTCGCAGGAGAGTATTTTGTACGACGCTTCGCACGGTAGGAAGCACTCAAAACAAAGAACCAAACCAAAATGGGCTGCCCCAGCCCCGGTTCCGTCCTTTTCAGGCTTCTTCCCGGAGACGTCGCAGGACCCACTGCTAGAATGCCGCGTCTTTGCAGGATGGGACAGGGACCAAATTTGCATGGTTGGGACGTTCTTGACTCGTTCATTGCTAGAGTCGTCATTGCCAGCATTGGACTTGCCAAAAGTACTGGTCAAAACTCTTGGTTTTAAGTAGCAGAAAATCAACCCAGAGCCCCTTAAACTTAAAAAAGATAAATAAATTAAAAGGCGCACCGGCTCAGATCATACAAGGCATCGGAGGAATGAACTTTGGCTGACCCGGATCCAAAGAGCTCGAGGACCTCCTCCTCCCTCCACCCCCAGCCTCGCACATTCTCGCTCCCAAACTCTCTGTCCTTTCTCTCTGTCACCTTAGTTCCTGGCAGGCTCGCTCTTCCCGAAGGGACAGGATTGTCTCCTGGGAGACTCGTCCCCATTCCGAGAACAGCTCCTACCAGTCGTGCCGGGCCCGTGTGCCTAGAGCTCAGCTCGCTCGCCCTGGCCAATCTGGCTTGGCGCAGCGGGAACGGTGAGATGCCGCGTGGGGAGCTCCACTGGGGAGAGGTGCGGATCCCCGAACCAAGAGACGGGTTTTGTTCTAAGAAGAGGAAAGGTCGGTTAGAAAGGCCAAAGCAATCCCTGGTCCACGGTGAACCCTCAAAGCAAGACACGGCTGCTGGCTGGAAACCGAGATGCTTCGTGGTAAGGAAGGAGCCAGCTCCCAGCCCAGAAGGAGAGGAGGCCCCTGTTCCCCTTACAGGGCATCATGCAACAGCCTCCCTGCTACTCCCTCAGAGGCCACCGCGTCCCGCTCGCCTTCAGGGCTCACCTGGAGTCCCCAAGCGTCCCTGATTTCTCTGATGGACAGAAAAGTCTCTTTCAGAAGCTCTTAATTAGTCCCCCCTTAGGCCCTGGAAATATTCAGTTTCATAAAATCAGAAAATGTTGGGCCTGGAATGCTCACAGAGCGGGAAGAGCTCCCAGACCTGGCAGGTCTGGCTCACGGCGAGAATCACCTAAGATGGGTTTTATAGTGTTTTGTTTTTAAACATTCCTGAGCCCCCAGCTCCCGGCCAGAACTATCACTTACATAGGTCTGTGTTCGGGCGATTCGCCAGAATTGTTAGGATTCCGGTTTGCCTCATTGGGAAGCCGGTGCCTCCAGACGCACAGCCCCATTTCGAAGAGATGAAGCCAGAGGGATTATGAACCCCGTATATCCAGGGTCACCCAGCTGGTCGGTGGCAAAATGCATGCGGACTCCGGTCTCCAGGAGAACACCCAGGAGTCACCACTGCCTGTCACTGGCCGAGTGGACAGCATGAGTCTCTGGGAGCAGGAGAAAGCAAAAGGAATTGTCTTTTGCTGGATTCACAAACCCGGGTCCTGCCGTAGCAGCCAGGCCTCTGCAGGACTGGGGACTTGCTAACCAGCTTTCAAGAAAACTACGGACCCCGCTTCTCTGTCCTCCTGTGTCAGCCTCCCCCGGCTCACACGCCAGCCCCGTGTGCGTTGGGGGCGCCTGCCTGGCAGCCACGAGGCGAGAAAGGGAGCGCCGGGCCTGACGGGCAGACAACACAGAAAGGATCGCCAGCAGCACGAAGCGTTTGTGCCATTTTCACGTTCAGTTTCAAGTTCCTCAAAAAGAGTTACCGTCTTGGGGCACTTGGGTGGCTCAGTGGGTTAAGCCTCTGCCTTCGGCTCAGGTCATGATCCCAGGGTCCTGGGATCGAGCCCCGCGTCGGGCTCTCTGCTCAGCAGGGAGCCTGCTTCCCCCCCCCCCACTGCCTCCCTCTCTGTCTACTTGGATCTCTGTCAAATAAATAAAATCTTAAAAAAAAAAAAAAAGAGTTACCGTCTGACCCGGAAATCTGACTCCTAGGTCTGTGTACCCAAGAGAGCCGAAGACACGTCCACGCAAAGCCGCGGATCCGAGTGTGTTAGCGGCATTATCCACAATCGCCAAAACAGACAGCCCCAGCGTCCATCCGCGGCGACAGGACAGAGTGTGGCACAGAGGAGTGAAGCAGGAACGCTCGCCGCGGCTGTGCCTGGGCCGGGCTAAGTGGAAGGGGACACGAAAGGCTACATAGGGTGTAATATATTTGCAACGCCCAGAGCGGAAGCAGCTGAGCAGCACTGCCAGGGGCGGGGGGGCAGGAGTGAAGCGTGACTTCTGGTGCGCGTGGGGGTCCCCTTTTCGGGCAGTGAACGCATTCCGGATTTAGGCAGTGGCGATACTGTCACAGCCCCGTGGACGGACTGAATGCCCCTGGTACTTAGTACGGGAATGCCATCTCCGTGAGAAACGAATAACTATTGAGAGGCCGTTACAAAAAATGTAAAAGGATCAGGCTCTTGGAGAGCAAGATGTTCAGGAGACGCCCCCTGAAGTCTGCGCTAAGCCCCGAAGACGTGAGGCGGGGGGCAGCGGCGCCCCAGTGGCGAGAACAGGTGCCCGGAGTCTCGGGCAGCAGGCGGAGTCCGTGCGGGGGGGCCTGAAACGGAGGCTGCTGGGCAGGGAGGCAGAGTGGTCGAGGAGCAGAGGTGGGAGAGGGGCCGGAGGTGGCCTGGGGAGCCTCGGAGCTGGGGGGACGCACTCCCCCAGCAGGAAGCCCTTGCAGAACGGCCGCGGGCTTGGGTGGTGCGTCCGGAGCGCCGCTGCAGGGAGGGAGTCTCGCGGCAGCCCGGAGCCAGTTAAGGAGGGAAGGGAGCACGGCAGAGGTCTGGGAGCACCGCGCGGACGTGCGCGCCTGGGCTGGAGGCTGCGGGAACAGGAGAAAAATGAGCAGACCTTTCCTGCCGCCCCGAGGGCAGAGGAGGAAGTCTTGCGTTTCTTCAGCAATTCTCAGTTGGATGCAGCCTTCAGCTTTTTTATTGGCTCCTTCATCTTTGAGATAATTCTTGACACCAGCAGAGCTGTTACCACTTGGTCCTTGGACAGAGACAGAAACCGAGGCTCAGGGAAGTTCAGTCACTAGCCGGGGGCTGCTCCTAAGTGGTGGTTAAGAGAGGCCCCAAGCCGGGCTCATAGTTCACCCTCAGCTGCCCAGTAGTCTCATCGCGGAAGCGAACCCTGGACACAGAAACAAACCCCAAAACCACAGCGCGACGCACACGTCCGCTCGCCAAGCGGCCGCCAGTGACGGTCAGCCAACCCGCGAGCGTGCGGCGGGACCCCCCCCCCCCGTCAGCCGCAGCAGGTGACGTGCCTTCCCTTTGGCTCTTCCTAACGCGGAGCAGAAGATCAAGGTGACTGAGTTTGTGCAGAGGTTTTGAACCTGGGTCTTCGAATCCGACCTGGCTCAAGCCCCACCTCCACCACTTGCCAGACGAACTTGGACCTCACTGCCTGGAGCTCCCTGTCAGGTGACGCTCACACACCCTGCTCGCCCGTGTGGCCGCTACCTAACCCGTGACTCAGACGCGGGTCTGGCTCTGAGGTCGTTCCTTTTGTGCTCGGCACAGGCCGACGGCACTGCGAGGGCTGCAGAGCCCAGGACTCTCATCGAGGCACGGAGGCTGAATCAGGAGCTCAACGGTGACGTGTTTCCGAGCTAGGGACCGAGCAGGACGCGCCACTCCGCCACTCCGTTTGCAGGACTTTGGTCTGGATTCCGGTTTGCATGGCCCCAAGTAGAACTATTAGGTTCTCCAGGCCTTTTCTCCTTCCTTCTCTCTCCCCTCCCACTGCTTTGAGGGGTTTTCAGATCATAGGTGCAGCCGCTCTCCCAGGGGATAATCCTTTTGCCGGTGACCTTGTTTGCCGACGTCCTTCACAAAGACTGGCTTCAGCCAAAAATTTCTCCCTCTCATAATCACACAATTTTTCTTGGCCTTCGCCAGCCCTCGGGACAGAAAGGTAGAGGACCGCCTTCAGAAGCATGTTCACGCCGAGGAGCTGCCAGGGGAAATGAGCCGGTCCGCAGAACGTGCTGGATGCGCTACCTCCGCAGCCTGGGTTTATTTCCTGCTGTGGTCCTTGCCCTTCTCCAACACCACGTCGTCTCTCCCGCCTGCGGGCGGGCACTGGTTTACATTCCGTCCGTTCCTGGAGGGGCTGGGGGAGGCACAGCTCTGCACCCAGGAAAGTTTCTTTCTCCAGGTAAGAATTTTTAAGATTCTGAGACCGAGACCTGATCAGCAAGTTGAGAACCAAACCGGAAATGCTCCGTAATCACCCAAGGAAAGCAAACAGCCCCGTGGATCGAGGGTTAGAGTTAACAGGACGGCACGAAGAGACGGTGGCAGAAATAAGGGCGTGTGAGCCCAGGGCTGCCCCCGGGAGCCGCGGGTCTCTGGTGAAACGTGGCTGGAGAAACCTTCCTGGCTGACAGAATTCTGAGAGACCCTTCACAAGCCCCGGAGACCCCGTCCCTCCAGGCAAGCTCTGTTGGTCCTTGCACACGTCATGGGCTTCCTACTTGTTCCCTGTTATTTCCAGGGATTTCAGAGGAGCCACTGAATGCCAAAGGGAAGACGTACTTGAAATCGAACCATTTTTTGGTTCTTTAAAGGCACGTGGACCCTACCGTGACCTTGCTCTTTGGCCAGTCTTCTTTCCTGCTGAGAGACTGTGAGGAGCATGAAGGGAAATTGCGTTTCTTTCTCCCCCCGGACCCCCTCCGTGCCATAATCTGACCTGCAGAAAAACCAGTTTCCCTCTGCTGGAGGTCTGCGAAGGTAGAAGGACCCCTTTTCCAACACGGAAGGTGATCGGAAAATGTTCTCCTGTCCCAGTATTGGGTTTCTTAACATCTGACTCTGAAGAACCATCTTTCCCAAGACTCCCCACCCTAGGTCCCTCACGCACGCACACACGCGTGTGCACACACACACACGCACACCCGTCAGGCCCCCCAGCAACTCAAACTCCATCAGGTTCTTCGACGCCACTTAGTCCTGCTGAATCGAAAATTCTGGTGCTGGGGCCCAGCGATTCCCTAATCACCCAGAGAACCGAGGACTTCATGAATTCCCGCCTTCCGCTCCCAGAGCTTTGACTCAGTAGTTCTGCTGCGGGACCCAAGACCTCACACGCACATCGGACCCCAGCTGGCACCGACACAGCTGGTCGGGCGCGTGGCTCTGGCGTGCGCAGCTTCCCACCTGCCTCCAGGGCACAGGTTTCTGCACATGCTCAGTGGTGAGTTGTGTGCAAAGAACACGGACGGTAGGGGCGCCTGGGTGGCTCAGTGGGTTGAGCCGCTGCCTTCGGCTCGGGTCATGATCTCAGGGTCCTGGGATCGAGCCCCGCATCGGGCTCTCTGCTCAGCAGGGAGCCTGCTTCCTCCTCTCTCTCTCTCTCTCTCTCTCTCTGCCTGCCTCTCTGCCTGCTTGTGATCTCTCTCTGTCAGATAAATAAATAAAATCTTTAAAAAAAAAAAAAAAGAGCACGGACGGACAGACAGATGGGAAAGGCAGGAGGTGCAGACCACCAGAAGAACAAGGAGGAAGAGAAGTTCCGGCCGGGAAGCCATGCCTAGAAAAGAGACCTGTGCTTCCTCAGCACGCTTTATCAAAGATGTTCTTTCTAGTGATTTCCATTGCCCTGTTTGGTCCCTGTGACTTTGCCATGGGTTCAGACCTCCTGGTGGTCTCTCAAGGGCTTTATCAAAATGGTGGCACAAGACCCAGCCCAACAGAAAGGATTAAGAGAACACAAGGATCCAAGGTCAGACACCCCGGTGCAGCAGACATGGGGCAGGGACACCCCGTCTCTGGAATGTCTGAGAGGGTTGTGCCTCCCTCCCTCCTCCTCACTGGTCCTGTCCACGGGCCACGTGGTCTCTGCTTCTCGGATTTCAGCAGAGTCACCCAGTTAAACACCGATGACTGACCCCCTCTCTGGACTTTCTGATTCCGTACATTGGGATGGGGCCTGGCCTGAGCACCTGCATTTTTTTTAAAGATTTTATTTATTTGACAGAGAGAGAGAGATCCCAAGTAGGCAGAGAGGCAGGCAGAGAGAGGGGGAAGCAGGCTCCCCGCTGCGCAGGGAGCCCAATACGGGGCTCGATCTCAGGACCCTGGGACCATGACCTGAGCCGAAGGCAGAGGCTTAACCCACAGAGCCACCCAGGCGCCCCGGCACCTGCATTTTTAACAAGCTTCCCGGGCATGGATGCTGCTTGCCTAGGGACCCCGCTCTAGAACCCCCGGTGTGCGCGTCTGAGGTCCTACCACAAGCTGCTGAAGAGTCCTGTCCCCCAGCAGTCCCCAAGGACAATGCCAGGAAGCCAAGTGGCTCCCCGCCCAGTGCAGATGGGGAGGGGGCATCGGACCCTCGCATCGGACCCCCGCTCTGCCAGCAGCAGGGCTCTCGGACAGGAACCCGTGTCCGGCAGAAACCAACAACGTAAAGCCGGGTGGTGCCTTTTGGGACACCCCGAATTGTTACATTATTTCCTCACTCAGAAAGTCCCCGTACGTCTACCCTATCTGGGGGTTTGTAGCTCCCTCTGAACCTCACAGCTCTCCTGGGTTTTCTGTTACAGGAGCGTCGCCATTTCGTCCCATTTGCCAGGAGAGGCGATGTCCAATCTGGGGGATCGGTCCCCGACGGGCTCGTGGGCGCGCGGTCTTCCACCCAGGAAGCGGGCTCGTGGAGGGGAGGCCGGCCTGTCTCACCCTGTGCTTTCTCTCTTCTCTCCCCGCCCCCCAGTGCACTCCCAGAAGCAGAACAGGCAGACGTGCGTCCGCAAGAGCCTCATCTGCGCCTTCGCCATGGCCTTCATCATCAGCGTCATGCTGATCGCCGCCAACCAGATCCTGCGCAGCGGCATGGAGTAGCCGCGGCGCCCGGCCCGGCCTGCATGTGCATGGCCCGCGCGGCTCCCAGCGGACCCCAGGCCGCGGCACAGCCGGTGTCACTCACCCGCTCCATCTCCTTGGCAGGGACACAAAAGGGCTGTCTTACACGCTTTAAGGGTTTCCTTCCCAATGCAATAAAGGAGCCAGGAGTTCCAGTGACTGCGCGCACCACCCCTTAGGAACTCTGCCGACGGACAGACTTCTCCGCTCGGGGTTTTCCAGCGGCCGCCCGGAAGCCAGGGTGCGGCGCCCATGGGCCCCGTTGTTCGAGCCCCACCCCCGGGCCAACAGGAGACTCCAGGCTGGGGGAACCCTGCGCCCCACGAGGCTGACTTCTGGAACGGGGGGCTGCCCGCCCCGGCCTGCCTCCACCCCGCGGAGCCCCCCAAAGGCACGCGGGGAAAGCCATCGACGGGGGTGCAGCGCCGGGCCGTGCGCAGGCCGCACCCTCGCCTCCGCGCCCCTGCCTCTCCTGCAGGACCCCTGCGGGCAGAGGCGGGGATGCTGGGTTCCCGCCCGCACTCGGCTTTCTGTTCCTGGAGCCGTCGCGCACCAGCACTCCGGAGCCCGCAGAGCCCCCGCCCTCCTGCCCGCTGGGCCAGCCCTGCTGCCCTTGGTGGACACGGAAGCTGCTCCCGGGCGTCTGTCCAGGCGTCGGTCTTCCTCGTGGGCACCACCCTCTTTCCTGACCGCTGAGTCCCGCTCCAAGCTTGTGCTCCGACTCGCATCCCCGCTCCTGGGCGGACCGGGTAGTCCGGGGGTGGTGCGGGCCGGGACCGAGACGGGGGAGGCAGTGGTGCGGCCCACCCCCGCCGTCGGCCTCGGAGCCTGAGCCCATCTCCGGCCGCGAGGCCCCGTAAGCTCCGGTGCGGGAGCCCCTTCCCCGCTTCTCGTCTTCAGCTCCGCTCCGTTGGTCTTCCGCGGAGAGACCAGCCCGCGCTGCCAGGACGAAGCGCGGAGCGACGGCCTCGCATGGCCCTCAGCGCGCAGGCTGCACAAGTGACTCGTTTTCCCGCGGACACGGAACGCTGTGAATCCGCTCCGCCCGCACCCCAGGTGGCTCACCGCTGCCGGTGGCGGCAAACTTCTGGGGACGACGCGGACGCGGACGCGGACGCGGGGTGCGTGTTCGGTCCCGCACTGCCCCGCCTCCCCCGGACGCCCGCCAGCCGCCCCCGCGGGGTCCATCGGCGCAGCCGGCCGGGCCGTGGTCGTCCCATGGGAGGTTTCCCTGTGTACTTGCCCCGCCCGGGTCGCCACGCCCGTCACGGGACTGTCCTGCTCCTTTCTCCGCTGCGTCCCGAGACGACGGCTCGCCCAGCTCTCTCCCTCCCTTTCCCCCAGAGCGGAGGTGCCAGAGTGGTCCTGGGTTTCGCGGTGTGGTGGGTGTCCCCGATTCCGTGCCCCGGCGCCCCTCTCTCAGCTTTCTCCTCACTGCCTTCTCCAGCTTGTCCTGTTAGGGTCTCTCGGGTCCACCTCTGCAAGCGCCCCAGGCAGCAGCCGCGGGCGGCCGTGGAAACCCCCCGCCGCGGGAGACGGCGGTTACTCAGTGACCAGCACAAGTCAAACTAGGGTTTGAGCCATAGTGTGCAGGACGGAGCAGGGCCGAGCTCCCGAGAGCTGGGGGGTCGAGGGTCCCGCTGGGAAAATGCCTGGAGTCCCGCACAGCCAGGCGAAGGAAGGCCGCAGCCTGCCTGTCCCTCTCGCCCACCCTGCCCTGCCTCGGTGCACACCACACACCTGCCTCTTCTCTCTCTCCCCTGCCCGACTGACCGCGGCCCTCAGGGTCGGCTCCCGAACGAAGACGGGTCCGAACAGAGCACTGACACGTAAGACAACTTCTGTAGTTTTGCCCAGAGCAGCTTACCTCCCCGACGCCCCCGCTGGACTTGGACGGGAAGGAGCCTGTGGACCCCTAGACCATGTCCTCCTGGGGACCCAGAGTAGATGGGATAAAGGCCCCCGGGCATGACTCCTAAAGGAACCTGCCCCGCGAGAGGGGAGTGCAGTGCTTGCCCAGGGGCTGGCGCTCCGCACGCGCTTCTGCCGCTCACCGGAGAACGGGGTCCCTGGAGGTCGGGAGACGTAGAGGAGATTGGAGGCACGAGGCAGGGGCAGGGACGAGGAGGAGCTCTGGAGAGGCAGCGGCAACCTGCTCAAGGCCTCAGCATCCTCTCCCTGGAGAGGACCCTTCCTCCCCGCCCCCCAGTGACCAGTAAGCAGCCCGTCCTACACCTCGGGGACGGGAGCGGCACGCAGCCCTCGTGCGGAGACAGGACAACGACGAAGCTCTAGAAAGATCTTGGAAGGGCTAGAGTTGACCTCCCGCCATGGGGGCCTGACACATGGCACCCAGTGGCGGAAGTGTGGGGTGACCGTCCAGACCCGGTTGCATTCCTGAGACTTCGGGTGCTAAGAGCTTATCCCCGTGGCGTGACCCGTGGCTGCTTTGCCTGGACAGTCTGTCAGAGGGGTTGCGATTCCTTGTAAGGCCTACGACCTCGACATCCGGCAGGCTCCGGAGCCCTCGCCACAGCACTCTGATGCTCGCGGATAATGCGCGGCTCATTCTTGTCGTGAGAACGGGTGCCCCCCAGACCACGCAGGTGGTGACCGGGCGGGCATTTTTCTAGGGGGACAAGGCACGCACGTAGGCCCTGACCCACAGGAAGCGGTCTGCTGTCCCCCCAGATGCACACAGAGCCCCAAACAGGACCCAGCATGGGAACTATTAGAAGTGGCTTCCAGAATGTACGTGGGTCCCATGTGACCAATCTGGAGGGGGGGGGGGCGATGTCGCCATGGCAGCCCTTGCACTGCAGCCCGAGTTTGCCAAGGCGGAACAGGGAACGTTTCCTTAAAGAACACGGGCTCTGCCCGGTTGCAACCTGAGTCCGCGCGTCCACGTCCCACGGCGCGTAAACTACGCTCTCAAAGTCGGCGGGTTCCTCTGCCTCTCCTGGCGTTGTGAAGCCACCCTCCCATGGCTCGGGAGAACGGGAGCTCCCTGAGAGCCGGGTGGTATCCGCCCCGCCCCGCCCCCACCCCCTTCCCAGGGAGCAAGGACCCCTTCTTCTGGGCAAAAAGGCAGAAATGTCATTTGGAAGGCAAAGAATATTCCAAGCTTCAGTCTTTCAAAGCGTCTGTTGGCCTGTTCAGACTCTCCCACGAGCCAGAAACGCGAAGTTCTACGTGTGGTCTCAGGCGAGCCCAGAGGCCTCGGAACCCTCTAGGTGTTTGGTTTGCGAGAACGAGATGTGCACGAGACATGTTCCTTCCCCACACCCGTCCTGTCTCTGATCTCACACCAGTGGTCCCTCCTGTGTTTAGCCAGAAGGACCTGGGGAAAGACGGCAGGCTGGTTCCAACAGCGGTGACCCTCCCAGCCTCCCTCTACAGAATCGGAGACGCGTCTAAGAACGCGGGGGGCGGTGGGGGGATCTCTCTTTTCTTCCAAAGGCCTTCTCTAGGCTCAAGTCCAGACTCAGGTGATAAATCAGAAAGAGTTTTGCTCTTAACTCGTAGCCGAGCGCCTCCCCGGGACAGTGAGGGGACAGTAAGGGTGTGACCGCCAAGCACAGGTCCCCGGGTTGGCCGGCCTGGCCACGTGTGGCTGCACGTCATGAAACCCCGTCCTGCTGTGCCATCGCCCTCCACCCCCACGGACGCTGCGGAGCTCTGCTCCCCCCCACCCCCGGACGTCCCAAACCATCCTGGGTCGGTCTACTGCACCGTCTCCCCGAAAGCCCATAGTGACAGAACTATTCACCCCGTCCCATGGAGATGCAGGGAAATCTGGGACCCCACCGCAAGGAGAGACCCCCTTTTCCTATAGTGCCATGAAGATACAGACGGGCCGAGCCCAGACTTCCAGACTCGGCACATACCGGCCGTGTTCCCAGGACGGCTGTCTGGGGCGCGGCTGTCTGCCTTGACCTGAGATCAGAAGTCCCCTGCCGGCCTCTTCGGTGATCCTCGCAGGGCTAAGGGTCCACAACCTAATGGCTTTGCCATAGCCATCTTCACCCCCTCATTCCCCACCTGTCCTCCGGGGGCGGGGGATCCATCCAAAACAGAAAAGTGACATTACCCAGCAGGGAGGGTTCCACCTTGAACCGTGTAAACGACGGCGACGGAGAGGAGGATTCCCGCGGCCCCTCGTGACCCGGCCTCCGCGAGAACCGGCACGGCAGAAGTGTTCAGCTTCCCCTCATGCTTCCTGGGACTGAGTCACTCAGGGGACTGTCCTCAGGTGTGTGGCCCTGCCAGAAGTACCGGGTTTGGGGAGGAATAAGGTGAAATGCACAAACCAGCCAAACGTCTCTCTCTGTATCCCGCGCTCACTGCGAGTCCGCGTGGCCAGGGCACACGGCTGTGCTTTCTGCTTTGTATTGGCTCGGGACCCCCGACACGGTCTCAAGGGACAGGATCACAGAGCTCAGAATGTCTTCGTGGCAAAATTAATTCAATCCCTTGGGCTTGAAATAACAGCCACAAAGGACAGGTGTCGCCAGTCCCACGAAGGCAGAGTTTCCCTCTGAAACTGGAAGACACGCCCCGGCCCCGGGCCCTGGCCCCTAACGTTGGGAAGCTTGTCGGCTGGACGCCCACGCTCAGTCTAGCCCTCACCCACCCTTCTTCCTTGAGCTTGGGGGCTGCTGGCGGAACAGGGCCTCTCGCGATGCTAGAAGCTACTTCTTCCCAGAGGAAGGGATGCGGAGGCTGGAATTTCCCAGTGGGGTGGAAGAACGGGCTAATTAGGAAGGAATATTCCAGGGAATGAAAAATTCAAGTGTGCTGTTGCTCCCTCCCTGGACCCGTGAAAAGAAAAACTGTGCAGGGCTGCAGAGGCTGGTCTCTGGACGTGTTCCCGGTGTGTCTGGCCTACTTTGGTGTCATACAAGGGACCGAGTGCCACGGGGCTGCTGCCCACCAACCCGATGCTCGTGACACGCGGGGCAAGCGTCAGGAGGAAGCCGGTCGGTAACTCACCTTTCCCGGGGGGACGCGGACACCTGCCGAGCTCAGAACGCCTCTCCCGGGGTTTCCCGTCTGGCCTCAGACCTGTTGAATTAGGCCCGGAGAGCGGAGTTTAGAGCCAGAAGCACGGGAGCCCCATCACGTGAGGACGCCACGTGCTTCTGCCCCACCAACCAGCCTGATGACTGAGTGACCTTCTGTCCCCGGCCTCGGGTTTCTGATCTCTAGAGCAAAGGGAAACCAGAAGCCCCCCACACTGTGACTCTGCTCGTCTGAAACGAGTCAAACAGACACCGCCTAGACACGGGAGAGTCCCTCTGCCCCCGTGAGCGGCGCCGGGACCGCACGTTCTCTCTCGGCGCGGCTCCCCAGAGGCGCTTGTCACAAAGTGTGTTTTTCGGTCTCATCGTCTGTGGACGAAACCGTGCGAATGGGCTTATGTCAAATGTGTGGTGTCTTGCGAGTGAGAGGTTTTGTTTACTCCCTGAGGTCTTGCTGACTCAGGGAACATCAGAGATGGGCTTCGTGGCCCCTTCTCAGCCAGCGTGAAAAGTAAGGGGGTTGGATCCCTTTACCGCAGCTCCCGCGCATCAGAGTTCATGGATAAGTACGGGGTGGAACAGAGCCAGACCCCAGGGAGAGAGGTGTCTCTCCATCGGAGAAAGCCTGCTGGAAGCTACCGAATGAGGAGCACAACTTCCGGACCCTTCTCCCTCCCTCCCTTTAACCCTCCTAACCTCCGTCCTTCCTTCCTTTCTTCCTGTTTCTGTACATGTGGTTATGGTTTATAATTACTCATGACACTGAAGGAGGACAGTCACCGTCTCCTGACTGTCGGGAATAACATGGGCGCTGGGGGGAGACCAGCCACTGCGAGCATCTTTTGAAGGCTCAGGGGTGCCGAGCACAGGCCTGGCTTATGTGCACCCCAACCCTGAGGAGGGCTGGAGGGCAGGACAAGTGGCTGCTGGACCCGTGAAAGTCCCCAGTCCTTCTGCCCTATGACAACAGAACATCCTAAGTCTCTGTCCCTTTTCCCCTTCCTAGAGTGGACTAAGGCTTTTGTACAAGCTTGTTTTTCTACAAGCCCTACTGTTCTCCCCTGGAAAAACCCAGCCTGGTCAGGAAAGGGTCCTCAGCTCCTGGTAGAAATTTGCACAAGCCAGAGCCTCCCAGCTCCCTCCAAGGAAGATCAACGCATATTCTTGCTGTCTGACCCGGAAATCTGGTTTCAGGGGATCCTTGAAAGGTTTCTTAGTGGGGTTTGATTTTTCCCCCCAATTCTGAATCCAGGAAGAAGCTCTTTCTCCAAGGACTAACCAAAGACAGTGCTCTTGGATGGAAATCAGATCCAGAAAGTCCGGTCATGCAGTGGGCCGGCAAACTGTCATCTGTTGTGGGGGGGTCGGCGTCATGAGACTTGAGGCGTGACTTGTTTCTCAAAGCACAGTATAGTTAGCGGCTGGGTGGCGGCCGGAGCACAGCTGAGGCTGCGAGGACCGGTACGCCCGGAGCCTGGCGGCTCTCGGTCCAGAACGGGCCACTAAGACTGAAACCCTGGGTCACAGTCTTCCCGTTTACCTCATTCATGTTCCTTTTTTCTTTTTTCTTCAGTATTAGGTGATGATTTCTGCTATTAAGTGATGAGAGAGTCAGCAGACTAGTCAAAAGAGAATCTTTATATAAAATGTAAATATTAATATAAATTAACTTGGCATGCAACTTACTAACCCCATGAAGTATATATTATTAATACGTTCTCTTAGTGTATAAAGGGAAACTGACTGCCATATTTACCAGATGTTTTCTGTAACCAAACTTGTCTGTAAATATATAATCTGTATAAAAAAAGAGTCTAATTTACCATTATTTATGCAATAGAAAAAAATAAAAGTTTTTTTTTTCTTTTGAGGAGAGACTCAGTTCATTATGGGGGGCGTGCTTTGCAGACCTGTCACAGAATTCACTCCTGGGACCCTGAAGGGCATGCGGGTCCGTTTGGGTCCAGTCCCACCTCCCCCGCTTCCAGGAAGCAGCTGGGGGACCGGGTCTCACACTGGGGCTTCGGAAGAGAGTGACTGACATGAGGGGACAGAAGCCGACTGTGGACCATGTGGTGAGAAACAGGAAACATCTCCTCGCTGGGGCAGACATTAGAACTAAGAAAACTTTGCAGACACCCAAGCTAATGGTGTCATCCTCTCGGGATTCCATTTGCCAAATTCTTCCCTATATTAGCACTGGGGCATGGCAGGACATTCCCATAGCTTTTGGAATTTGCAACGTTCTTTGAGCTTCATCCGCATAAAAAGAGACAGCCCTTCCCTGACATCAACGGGGAACAGACACCACCAAAAAGCGAAATGGCTTGATGGAGGACACCAAGATCCTGCTTGATTTGGGGCCGGAACCTTGGCCTCCCGACCCCAAACACCATGAGGGCATCTTAGATTTTCTTTACTTTTCAGAAACGTTATCACACATCTCCCCAAGTGTCTTGTACTTAAGCCAAAAGGCCGAGTTTCCGTCTGGGTGGCATTTCCCAGGGGACCCTCTTGTTAAGTGTTGCATTTTATACACCTTCTGGGGGAAACTTAACAAGGTAAAATCGCTAAGCATTTGTTATTGTTTAAAACTTCTAAAAATAGAGTGTTCTAGGCATACAACACATGTTTTTCTCTCTGCTGAAGGGGGCCTCTGGCAAATTCCAGCGATAATGACTTGGATTTTATCCTCTCTGATCTGATTTTTGACATTTTTTATTATAAAGAAGCATTCAGTCATGAATATTTATTCTCCTGGGATAATTACCCCAGCGGGGAGGGTCCTGCAGGATTAAAATCCCAGCAGGGGGCTGACAAAACTCTGTGTCTCTGACCCCTGACCACGGAGATAGCGAAGCCTGAACACTGGCCCGAACTTGGTAATCTCCAAGGTAAAACAAAGCGCTCCCTCCGGTTATGAACATACCTTTAAACCCCACTGGGATTTTTCCATAATTTTCATGATAAGTGAAGTTCAAAGGCTTTTCTTGGTTCGTCTGTGATCCAACCATGTGCCCAATGAGAAAGCTGTTCCCGTTGCTTCTCCTGCCAATGCTGGAAGGTCCACCTGTAGTAAGTAGCTTAACCTTGGGCTGACCAGGCTAATGTGTGCGCCTCAGGCCGTGTTCCCAGGCGTGTCTTACCTTGGTTTTCTTTCAACCCAGCGGCCTAGGCTTCGATGACTGAGCGATGGGCAGAGCCAGGAAGCCACCATGTTCCAGCCCCATGCTAAGCACCCCCAGGTCCTGGAGAGCGCACTTGGGGCCATGCTCTGGCCCCCGAGCATCAGCCACTGTGTGGCCAGAAGGCTCTTCCGCTTGGGAGATGTTCAGAGTCAGCCAGGACCCTGCTCTCACTCTCAGGTTTCCTAGGATGAGGAGGAGAGATGCAGGTGCCTCCCGCAGAAGGGCTTCGGGGCTGTGCAAAGATGCTGGCTCACACCCTCCGGGGTTCACGGCCTGACGTGGCCGGCCGGGGATCAGGAGCCATTTCTTGGAGGGGCCGCTAAGAACTGATCTCAGGAGTACTTCCTGGGAGGAGTCTCCTGGCTCGAGGCTGCGGCTGTAGCCCACAGCCCCGGAGTGTGTGCGGGGCCGCAGAGACCGCTGTTCTCCCTCCCGGGGAGGGGGCCGCTGGCTTAGGAACTGGACGGTCTTGATGGGCTTCCCTCCTGCCTTTCCAGTGCCAAAGCCATGGTGGCCAGGCTGTCCCTCGGAGGCCCAGGGGTGGTGTTTGCCGAGCAGATGACATTCCCTGTCTCCCCGTTTCCCTGAGGTTCATCGGGGTAGCAGCAGGGTCAGACAGAGCAGAGAGAGGGAATGGACCGCCTGCTGTGGGAGTGACATCGCAGTAAAGTTGTTGTTAAAAATGAGCACAAAAGACCCCTTGAACAAGAAAAAGAAGCAAGTGGCGGAGGCGCGGGGACGGCTCTGGGCCTCTTCTATGGACGTGAGCCCTGGGTGCGACCTGGGGCACCTGGCGTCTCCCGCTGCTTCGGGCAGCAACGGCAGAAGCAACGGCAGAGCAGGCACGAGCGCCGCCTTGAACAGGCTCGGCTCCTCACAGCCTTTCGGAACGAAGAGGAGCAGCCCCAGTCTTCGCGTGTTCGAGCCTCCGTGGTCCCAGAGCCCAGTTTCTTCCAGATCAGAGCGTCTCCAGCACCAGCCCTCTCTGTTCCTTCCCCCAGGCTTCTCTTCTGAGGGTGAAGTGTCGAGTCCAAAAAAGGGAACTTGGGTGGGGGGAGCCCCGGAGGTGTCTGCGGTGCCATCATGTGAGGGGGGGCCGGAGGGTTGTGTGCAGGTGGGGGGAAGGCGGGCTATGCAGACTCCAGGGTGTTTGTAATCGTGAGCAAATGACCTCAGCCCTGCGACGGAGACGAGTGCCTCAGCCACAACACCTTCTCCTACTCGTCGCTTTATTTCCAGCTGCTAACGTTGTGCCCGGCGCACGGTCAGTCCTCAGGAAACAGCCGCTAGACGAATAAACCTGGTCGCCGCAAACTGCCCAGATGTCCAAGTCCTCTGGCGCCGCGAGGTCCCCATGCTCTGCCATCGCCCCACCACCTCCCTCCCCCACCATCCTTGTGCCCTGGTTCCCGTGCCTCTGTCCAAATCGGGCAAGCCTGCGTCTCCGTGTTCGGTGGCGTCTTAGTTCTTCCCGCCTGTCTAGGAACTCTCCACCCTGTTTGAGAAGCTCGGTCCAGCGCCTTCAGCTTCGTGAAACCGGCATCTGGTGCCAAAGAACGGGGCTCGCCTCTGGCTCTCCCGTCAGCCTCCCTGAAAGCCAGAGCAACCGGCCCTTGGGCTTGGTCTCCGCAGGGATCAAGGTCTTCACAGGCATAACGCAGAGCCCCCTGGGCTGGGACGGGGGCAGTTCTGCCCCTGCCCTACACCGCTCCCTCCTCTTTCTCCCTCAACACCTGCCGATCGCCAACCCCACCGTGTAACCCCGGCCTTCATCATGTGGCCTGTGCTTTAGTGACGCTTTGGGTAACTGGCAAGTGTCCGCCAGGTACTAACAGGTGCGGAGAGAAACATAAAGACACCGGGAGCCTGTAGCTTAATAGAAGGAACAACAAGTCAGCCTGGGACCACAGCCCAGGGTCAAAAGCCCTGTGGAAGGAGCCGTCACAGAAAATCACAGTGATACAAAGCAGGGGCGTCACTCATGTAAAACATATTTTTGTTAAATTGTGAAATTATCCACCATGACCAGGTGGGATTTATCCCTGGGATGCAAGGGTGGGTCAACATTCGCAAATCAATCAATGGGAAAGAACAGATCAATACGAGAGAAGAACCACATGGTCCTCTCAATCGATGCAGAAAAAGCATTTGCCAAAACACAGCATCCGCTCCTGATCAAAACGCTTCTAAGTATAGGGACAGAGGGAACATTCCTCATAAAATCCATCTATGAAAAACCCACAGCGAATATCATTCTCAATGGGGAAAAATTGAGCCTTCCCACGAGATCGGGAACACAACAAGGATGCCCACTCTCGCCACTGTTGCTCAACGTAGTACTAGAAGTCCTAGCACCAGCAATCAGACAACAAAGAGAAATCAAAGGTTTTCACAATGACAAAGAAGTCAAACTCTCCTCTTCACAGATGACATGACACTTTATATGGAAAACCCAAGAGACTCCGCCCCCAAGTTACTAGAAATCATATAGCAATTCAGTAATGTGGCATGATATGAAATCAACGTACAGAAATCAGTGGCTTTCTTATACACTAACAATGAAACTGTAGAAAGGGCTATTAGAGAATTGATTCCATTTATAATAGCACCAAAAACCATAAGATACCTTGCAATAAACCTAACCAAAGAGGTAAAGGATCTATACTTGAGGAACTACATGAAACTATGAAAGAAATTGAAGAGGACACAGGAAGATGGAAGACCATTCCATGCTCATGAACTAGAAGAACAAACATTGTTAAAATGTCTACACTGCCCAGAGCAATCTATACTTTCAATGCCATCCCGATCAAAATACCAGTGGCATTTTACAAAGTTCTGGTACAAAACAATCCTAAAAATTGTATGGAACCAAAAAAGACCCCAATTCGCTAAGGAAATGCTGAAAAAGAAAAGGCTGGGGGCATCATGTTACCTGATTTCAATCTTTACTACAAAGCTGTGATCACCAAGACAGCAGGGTACTGGCACAAAAACAGACACATAGACCAGTGGAACAATAATAGAGAGCCCAGATATGGACCCTCAACTCTATGGGCAAATAATCTTCAACAAAGCAAGAAAAAACATCCAGCAGAAAAAAGACCGTCTCTTCAATAAATGGTGCTGGGAAAATTGGACAGTGATGCATAGAAGAATGAAACTCGACAATTCTCTTACACCATACACAAAGATAAACTCGAAATGGATAAAAGACCTCAACGTGAAGCAGGAATCCATCAGAATCCTAGAGGAGAACATAGGCAGTAACCCCTTTGACATAGGCCACAGCAACTTCTTTCAAGATGTCTCCAAAGGCAAAGGAAACAAAAGCAAAAGTGAACTTTGGGGACTTCATCAAGATCAAAAACTTCTCCACAGCAAAGGAAACAGTCAACAAAACAAAGAGGCAACCCAAGGAATGGGAGGAGATATTCACAAATAACAGTACAGACAAAGGGCTGATATCCAAGATCTATAAAGAACTCCTCAAACTCAACACACACAAAACAGATAATCATGTCAAAAAATGGCGAGAAGACATGAACAGACACTTCTCCAAAGAAGACATACGAATGGCTATCAGACACATGAAAAAATGCTCATCATCATTAGCCATCGGGGAAATTCAAATCAAAACCACACTGAGATGCCACCTTACACCAGTGAGAATGGCCAAAATCAACAAGACAGGAAACAACATGTGTTGGAGAGGACGTGGAGAAAGGGGAACCCTCTTACACTGTTGGTGGGAATACAGGTTGGTGCAGCCACTTTGGAGAACAGTGTGGAGATTCCTTAAGAGATTAAAACTAGAGCTTCCCTATGACCCTGCAATTGCACTACTAGGAATTTACCCCAAAGATACAGATGTAGTGAAAGAAGAAACATCTGTACCCCAATGTTCATAGCAGCAATGGCCATGGTCGCCAAACTGTGTAAAGAACCAAGATGCCCTTCAAAAGACGAATGGATAAGGAAGATGTGGTCCATGTATACTATGGAGTATGATGCCTCCATCAGAAGGGATGAATACCCAACTTTTGTAGCAACATGGACGGGGCTGGAGGAGATTATGCCGAGTGAAATAAGTCAAGCAGAGAGAGTCAATTATTATACGGTTTCACTTACTTGTGGAGCATAAGGAATAACATGGAGGACATTAGGAGAAGGAAAGGACAAAGGAAGTGGGGTAAATCAGAGGGGGAGATGAACCATGAGAGTCTGTTCTGTGTACCCCGAGAAATAAACTTGAGGGTTTTGGAAGGGAGGGGGTGGGGAGGATGGGTGAGCCTGGTGGTGGGATTAAGGTGGGCACGTATTGCATGGAGCACTGGGTGTGGTGCATAAACAACGAATCTTGGAACACTGCATCAAAAACTAATCATGTATTTTATAGTGACTAATGTAACACAATTAAAAAAAAAACTAAAAAAAATATTTCAAGTGCATGTAAAACAGACAACAGTAAACCTATCATGCGCATTTAAGATGTCAATGTTCTGAGATTTCCCTCTTGCTCTTACACTCCCCTCCCTCCTTCTTCCCTCTCTCTCTTAAGAATCAGACCCCAAAGTACCGTGGACGCTGCAGCTCATGTCGTTTTCCCTCCCCCTCCCTCTTCTGATATGATCACTTTCTTGAAATTGCTTGTTCCCATTCACATATAAATATATTTTAAGATTTTTAAAGATTTTATTTATTTATTTATTTGAGAGAGAGAGAACCAGCACAGGGAGAGGCAGGGGCAAGGGGAGAAGCAGGCTCCCCACTGAGCAAGGAGCCCGAGCTGGGCCCAATCCCAGGACCCTGGGATCCTGACCTGAGGCAAAGGCAGACGCTTAACTGGCTGAGCAGCCCAGAAGCCCCTGTTTATGTTTTTTGGAGGGAAATTCTTCGAGGGGCAAGACAAAGAAGTTAGGCAGGCAGAGGGGGACAGTGCACCGCAGGCAGAGGGATCAGCATGCGCAGAGCCCAAGGCGTGGCGGACTTGGCTGAGGGACTAGTTGAAGAACTGACCTTAACCCGGGGGAGATGTGTGATGGCGGCTTCGGAAGGTGAGAGCGGGGACGGAGAAAGAGGGCCGGACCTAGAGAGATTGGGGAAGCGAGTCCACAGTGCCTGGTGGTTGATTTGGTACGTGGCTCGACGGAGAAGACTGGCTAAAGCACACCCAGGTTTCTGGTTTGAGAAGGGCTGGAGGAGTCTCCGAACTTAAGACATCAGGTAGCAGACGGGGGTTTGGGCTCAACAGTTTGCGCTGCAGAAAAGCAAGCGGCAGTTTGGTCTGTCTGCCCTGGAAGAGCTGGAGAAAAAGGCAGCCGCTGAAACAGGTTTGTTTTCAAACCTTTCCCTTCCTCGTCTTCCTTCCTTCTCCACCTTGTGGCAGGAGAGAAGGCTGCGGCCTGTCTTGGCTGGTTACCACCAGTGTTCCTTTGTAGCCACCAACTTCCCAGCAAACGTGGGGAGGCACTCTGGGGACTTCCTGGGCGGTGGCGGCTGTGGGATCAGAGCGCCGTGCTGAGATCGCTGTTCTGAACAGCCTGGCGCAGCCCCACTTAGCCCCCTTTACCACACGCACTCCCAAGCAGTTGGCCGATCTGACTCCCAGCCACGAGCCCACTGTCCCACCACACACATTGCTCATCCTGACCTTGGCTCAATGACTTAACAGATTCATTGCCAAACCTGGGTTTTCACAAATGATTTCCAGGAAATGTGAGGGTTGAAATCAAGTTGAACTCATGTGGTATTGCTCTGTAACTTGAGGTTCCTCTGTGATTTCTGGAAGACCTTACTGCTCTGACTTCAGCAACCTCTGCTGCTTGCTTGTTTTGAGTCTGGGAAGCTCCGAGCTCATCTGTCCTAATGAGCCCAAATAGAATGTTGGCCAGATGCTCAGCATCGGCCCACACAGAGGAAGAGTTTATCTTGCTTAAGAAGGATAAAATCAAATAGCCATATCATTGGAGCGACTTTTCTTTGCTTGACTTTCTAAAATAATATGCTTTGAACTCCCTTCCCAGAGGTTAAAAAAAAAAGGGAAATTTACTTGGTTGACTCATTTTGGCAAGACCACTGCCCTGTCTTCTCTCAGCAAGTTTGGAAACTTCAGAGTTTTTATGAGGGTGTTTGAGCCATTTCTCAAGTGTCCTCACTGCAAGCACATATTACCACATGTCACATTCTGAAGCCCGGAGAATCAGTTTACACCCACTGGTCAGGATCGAAACCTTCAGTGTGAAAACCGATGTAGAACATGAGACCCTCACAGCACAATTTGATTACGGGAATGACTTCTGGCTTCACGTGGACTCTCCATCATAGAGACGTTTGTTGTATTCTCCTTGACCTCCTCTGGGGAACACAGACTAGGGCCCAACAGTCTGTCTCTCATCAGAAACCATGAAGGCCAAATGCGAACAGTACGACATACTCGAAGTGCTGAAAGGAAAAAAACCTCAACTGCAAATTCTGTATCTACAGAAACTAGACAGTATAAATGCATTGTTGTTGTTTCCTTTTTTTCTCTCTGATTCAGAAGACTGCATGAAGGCGATATTGTAAATATATTGATGGGCACATAATGTGTAAAGGTATAATTTGCAAAAATGATAGCCTGGGGGAACCAAGATATTATAGGAGCAAGGTTTTCATATATTATCAAAACTAAGTTGGTATTAATCTGAATTAGTGTATTATAAATTAAGATATTAATTGCAATTCCCAGGGAAACCACTCAGAAAATATTCCCAAAATATAGTAAAACAAATGATAAGGGAATTAAAATGGGGTACTGGGAACTCATCTCTAACACAAAAGAAAGCAGGTAGTAATGGAGGATTTAGGAACAAGAAAAATATATAGGAGTAGGTACTAAAATAACAGAGGTTCTTCCTTGTTGGTAAGTACATCAAACATAAATGGGGGCGCCTGGGTGGCTCAGTGGGTTAAGCCGCTGCCTTTGGCTTGGGTCATGATCTCAGAGTCCTGGGATCGAGCCCCGCATGGGGCTCTCTGCTCGGCAGGGAGCCTGCTTCCTCCTCTCTCTCTGCCTGCCTCTCTGCCTGCTTGTGATCTCTCTGTCAAATAAATAAATAAAATCTTTAAAAAAAAAATAAATGGATTAAACTCTCTAAAAGGTAGAGATTGACAGAATGAATTTACAAAAATGATCCAACTATAGGCTATCTGCAAGAGACTTGTTATAGATTCAGTTACAAATGAAAAGTAAAAGAATGTAAAAAGTTATCCCATGTAGGATATCACAGAACATGTGGAGTAAGGAGATCCAGAAATCTGTCTTCCACCTAAACAAACATTGAGCTGGCAGAAACTGTCTGAAATAACTAGTTTAGAACCCTGACATCTACTTGAACACTTGAGGTGTCCATGGAAGTGCTTGCTAAAGAAGGTAGTAAACTTCAATAAATTCTAGTCAATTATAGCCTTCTGCATAGTGGTTACCCCAGCCCCACAGCAGGCAGCCGTGGGAAGCGCATCCGCATTCTGGGTGTGACTTCTTCGAGCCAACATAGGCAGTAAGAATCTTGTCCTCCAAATATCAGGGTTGTGTGTTTTAGATTTTGATATTTGCTTTTGACGCCAAGGGGCCAGCACAGAGGCTGCTGTTGTTTCAAACCTCACAGATGGAAATGGTTCCCAGGGAATTTAAAAAGAGATAGTACTTGTGAGATCATTTCCCCTTTTTGGACCCCGACATTGAAAGAAATTTTTGTCAGGTCACTGACTATAGAGATGACAGAACAGAAACTTCAGTGACCACATACAACAACAAATACACACTTTGGAAATATATTTTGGAAAAGTCACAAATGGAAGTCTACGGCCCTCAACAAAGCCAGATTTGGCAATCTCTGAGGAAGGGGAGAATTAGATCTCTGGAGATTCAACGACATAATACTGCAAATGTCTAGTTCCCACCAAAAATTACAAAACATACAAAGAAACAGGAAAGTTTGTTCCATTCAGAGGGGAAAAGAGAATTTGACAGAAACAATCCCTGAGGAATCACAGATATTGGAAATATTAGTCTGAGACTGTTGAATCAATTGACTTAACTAGGTTCAATAGCTAAGAAAACCATGGACAAGAAATGGAAGGAAATCAAGAAAAGAGTCTATGACCAAAGAAGAACATCATTAAAGAGAAATTATAAAAAGGAATCAAAGTCTGGAGATGAACAGTCTAATAACTGAAATGAAAACCTCACTGGTGGGGTTCAACAGCAGATCTGATCTGGCAGATGAAAGAATTGGCAAACTTGGAGATAAAAACTTTAAAACTGTCCAGTCTGAGGAACAGAAAGGAAGAACAGCAACAACAACAAATGAACAGCCAAAGAGACCTGTAGGACTCCATCAAACATGTCAATGTATGCCCTGTGAGAGTCCCGGATGGAGAAGAGAGAGAGATAGGGGAAGGAAAAACACTTGAAGAAAGAATGGTCCAAAGGTTCCCAAATCTGAGGAAAAACATGAATATACACATTCAGGAACCTCAGCCACCTCCAAGGAGGATAAAATCAAGGAGACCCACATCAAGAAACATCATACCCAAACTGTCAAAATTCAAAGACAAGAAGAGAATTTTGAAAGCAGTAAGAGAGAACTCCTCACATACAAGGAATTGCCAATAAGATTAGCAGCTCATTTCTCCTTAGAAACCATAGAGGATAGAGACCACTCAGATGATTCTCTTTTAAAACCCAAGGAAAAAATATCTGTCAATCAAGAATTCTGTATGTAGCAAAACTATCTATTAAGAAAGAAGAAACCCAGATATTTTCAGTTAATCAAAAGCTGAAGAATGTTATTACTAGTGGGCCTGCCATGTAAGAAATATTAAAAGGAGGCCTTCGTGAGGAATTGAAAGAACACTAAATATTAACTTGAAGCTGTAAAAAACAGAATACCAGTAATGTTAGCTACATGGGTAAATATGAAATACAGTATTATTGTACTTTTGGTATGGTTTGCAACTTCTATTTCTTCTGTATGATTTAATAAGCAATAAATAATAGGCATAAAATAATAATTATAAATTCTTGTCACTGGGCATGCTGTATATGAAGACATAATTTGTGACAATAAAAATATAGAGAGGGAAGGAAATATATAAAAACAGAGTATATATTATTGAAACCAATCTTTTTTATTATTCAGTCTAGGATATTATCAGCTTAAGATATTTATTATTATTCCGAAGTAATTCTTAAGAAAAGAACTAAAAAAAATATAAAGAAAGAAAATGAACCAAGGGAATCAAAATAGTACACTATAAAAAAAACTAAGCAACAAAAAAGGAAATAATGGAGGAATTGAAGAACAAAAAACACATGTGACACATAAAATAAACAGATAAAGGATATAAAAAGACTGAAGCAAAAGAATGAAAAAAGATATTCTATGAAAATAGTATCCAAAAGGGAGCTGGCTCACTATACTAATGTAAGGATTTAAATAGGCTTTAAATTAAAAAGTAATATTTAATTTTTTAAGTTTACAAGGACAAAGAAGATCATAAAATATTGATAAAATGTCTGATACATCAAGAAGATATAACAAGTATAAACATATACAGGCCTAATAACAGAGTCCTCAAACATATTAAGCAAAAAAAAAAAAAAGAGAGAGAGAGAGAGAAAAGCAGAATTAAAGGAATAGACAGTTCTTTAATAATAGTTGGAGAATTCAGTATCCCACTTTCGATAATGCACCCAACAATCACACAGATCAGCAAGGAAATAGAGGATCTGAGAAGTACAATATACAAGGTAGACCTAATGGACACATACAGAACATCACACCCAATGGGAGCAGGATACACTTTTCCCGCAAGTGCACATAGACCATTATTCAGGCTTAAACATATGTTAGGATGTAAAACAAGTCTTCATAAATTTTTAAAACTTGAAATCATAAAAAAGTATATTTTGTAATCACAGTGGAATGAAACTAAATCAGTAGAGGAAGGAAAACTTGATCATTCACGATGATGAGGAAATTAAACGTCACACTCTAAACAACCAATTTCAAGAAATGAATCACAAGGGAAATTAGAAAATATACTGAGACAAATGAATGTGAAGACCCAACATACCAAAATTTATGGTGTGCTGCAAAAGTAGTGCTAAAAGGGAAATTTACAGCTGTAAACACACACACATTAAAAAAGAAAAAAGATCTCAACCAATAACCTAACTTACATCTCAAAGCACTAAAAAGAGAAGAGTAAAATAAGCCCAAAAGTAGAAGAAAGGAAATAATTACAACTAGAACACAGACAGATGAAATGGAGAGTAGAGAAATAATGTAGAAATACAATGAAACCAAAGGCTGGTTCTGTGAAAAGATGTTTTATAATGGACAGACTTTTAGCTAGATGGACCACAAAAAGAAGAGAGTAAAATTTAAAATTTCTAAAATCAGAAGCTAAAATGGGAACATTATGACCAATTTTACATAAATAGGAAAGGTTATAAGAGCAAACTATGAACAATTGTTAATATCCAATTTTGATAACCTAAAAGAAGTAGAGAAATTCCTAGAAATGCATAATTTGTGAGACTGACTCATAAAGAAATATAAATATGCATGTACCAAAAGCTACAGGAGGGAGATTAAACAAGCAATCAAAAATATCTCCACGAATAAAAACCTAGAGTGGATGGCTTTACAAATTCTACAAGGCAGTTAAAGAAGAATTAGCCTAAACCCTTTTCATAATGTTCTAAAAAATTGACGAGGACAAAATACTTCCTAACTCATTTTATGAAGCAATCATTTTTTGAATACCAAAGCCAAACAAAGAAAACATACACACATAAACTCTACAGACCAATATCTTTTATGAATACTAATGCAAAAATCTCCACAAGAAAATACTAGTACAGCCAATTCAGCAATATATTAAAGTGATTATACACCATGACTAAGTATAATTTATTCTTGAATGCAAGGGTGGTTCAATATATGAAAACCAATCAATGTAATACACCACATTAATAGTATGAAGGAGAAAACACATGATCATCTCAATAAATGCAGAAAAAGCATTTGGTAAAATTCAAAACCATTTCATGATTTAAAAAAAAAATTAAGAACAGAAGGGAACTACCTCAATCATGAAAAAGGCCTTGTATGAAAAACTCACAGCTAACATTATACTCAATGGTGAAAAACTAAAGCTTTTCTTTTAAAATCAGGAACGACACAAGGATGTTGGCTTTCATCACTTCTATTCAATATAATACTGGAATTTTTAGCCAGAGGAATTAGGCAAGAAAGAAAATATACAATGAATCCAAATTGGAAAAGAAGTAAAATTATTTTTGTTCACAGAAGATACATAAAGTAAAAACTCTGAAGATTACACACAGACATATACAACTGTAGGAGCTAATAATTTAATTCAGCAAAGTTGAATGATATAAAATCAACATGCAAAAATCAGTTGTATTTTTATACCCTAGCAATGAATAATTCAAGAGGAAGAGAAAGAAAACAATTCTATTTGCAATAACATCAAGAAGAACAAAATACTTCGGAATAAATGAAATGAAATCAGTAAAATATTTTTACATTAAAAGCTACAAAAATGGTGAAAGAAATTAAATAAGACATGAATAATTTAATGCAATCCCTAATCAAAATCCCAATGTTTTTTTTTTTTTTCAAAAATGAGAAAAGCATTCATAAATTATGGAATCTCAGGGAACCCAAGTAGAAAAAATTACTTCAAAACTTACTACAAACCTACAGTAATTAAAAGGGTATGGTTCTGGCATAAAAATAAACATATAGACCAATGAAATAAAATAACTAACTCTCAAAATAAATCTTCACATACACAGTTAATTGACTTTTTGGCAAGCATGCCAACACCATTCATAAGGAAAGAACAGTTTTTTCAACAAATGGTGTAGAGAAAAGTAAATATCCACATGCAGAAGATTGGAGTTGATCCTTGCCATATACCATATATGAAAGTTAACTCAAAATGGATCAAAGACGTAAAATTAAGAGTTAGACTATCAAACTTTTAGTTGAAAAAATAGGGAAAATATTCGTGTTATTGGATTTGGCAATGATTTCTCAGATATGACACCAATTTCATAGACAACAAAAGAAAAAATAAATAAGCTAGATTTCAACAAAATTCAAAAATTGCATCTTATCAAGAAAGTAAAAATACAACCCATAGAGTGGGAGACCGTGTTTGCAAAGCTTATCTCTAATAACAGATTAATAATCAGAATATATATATTTTTAAAAACCCTACAACTAAAGACCAAATACCAAACAACCCAATTTAAAAATGAGCAAAGGCATAAATAGACACTTCCCCAAAGAAGATAACCAAATAACCAATAAACACATGGAGGGATGCTCAACATCATGAGTTATGAAGGAAATGCAAGTCAAAACAACAAAATCCCACTTCACATTCAGTATGATGGCCATTATCAATTAAACAGAAAATAACAAGTGTCGCTGAGAATGTAGAGTAATTGGAACCCTCATACCCTGCAGCTGGGAATGGATAATGGTGCAGCCACTGTGGAAAATAGTTTGGCAATTCCCCCAAAAGTTAAATACCATATGATCCACCAACTCCACTCCTAGTTTTATATCCAAAAGAACTGAAAGCAAGGACTCTAACAGATATTTGTGCATTAATGTTCATAGCACCATTATTCACAAAGCCACAAAATGGAAATTACCCAAGAGTCCATCAGTGCATGAATGGATAAATGATATGTATCACACATTATCTAGCCATAAAAATGAATATAATTCTGATACATGCTACAACACAATGAACCTTGAGGACATTATGTTAAGCAAAAGAAGCCAGACACAAAAGGACAAATATTGTATGAATCCACTTATGTGAAGTATAAAGAAGGCACGTTCATAGAGACACAAGTTACTATGGACTGGAGGAATGGAGAGCTATTAGTTAATAAAGAATACAGAGTTTCTGCTTAGGATGATGAGAAAATTCCGGAAATAGAGGATAATGGCAAGCAAAATATTGTGAATTAATTTCATGCCACTAGTTGTACAGTTAAAAATGGTAAATGCTACGTATATTTTACCAAAGTAACAAAAACAGTCCATGCAAACACTAACCAAAAGAGAATTGTAGTGTCTATATTAATATCAAACAAAATAGATATGAATACACTAGTTGTTACTACAGACAAAAAGTGATATAATTTAAAAAAAGGACCAACTCCCCTAAAAGATAAAAAAGTAAATATATTAAGTTCCAAAGTGGAAGCTCCAAAATACATGAAGAAACAAAACTAACAGAACTGAAGGGAAAATATATGATTTTCCTTCAATATTTGGAGACTTCAATAACCAACTTTCATTAATGGAACAAAAACTAGATAGAAGATCACAAGGAAATAGAAAATACTACATAAAACACTGCTACTTAGTGAAAACACTAAGTAAACCTGTTAGGCATCCATAGAACACCCTACCCAATATCACAATATACATTCTTATCAAACACACATGGAACATTTTCCAGTAAAGCCATTTGTTAGGTTATAAAATAAGCTTAAATAAATGTAAAAAAGTTAAAACCATACTATGTATGTTCTTTGACTACAGTGAAATGAAATTAGAAGTCGGAAGGAAGGAAATTTGGAACATTTATAAGTTTGGAGATTTGACAACATACTCTTAAATAACAAATGGGTCAAAGAAAAATCACAAGGGACATTATAAAATACCTTGAGATAATGAAAATAGAAAGGTAACATACCAAAATGTATGAGATTCAGTGAGTGCAGTGTTTAGGATGGAATTTAAAGCTGGGAATGCATACATTAAAAAATATCAGCTTCAAATCAGTTACGTACTCTTCCACCTTAAAAAGCCAGAAAAAGAAGAGGAAGGTAAGTCCAAGTCAGAGGAAGGAAGGAAATATAAAGATGGAGGGCATGTCCAAAGTAAAGAGACAATAGGAAGACACATGAAAAATGAGTTTAGTTCTTTGAAAAGATCAGCAAAATACACGACCATTAGTTAGTGTTACCAAAAGGGTAAATAGGGAAGGCTCAGATTACTAAATCAGAGATATAAAGGGGGACCTTTTTCACCTACTTCGAAGAAATAGAGAGGATTATGGCAGAACACTATGAAAAACTGCCTTCTAACTATTTAGGAGACCTAGATGAAATGAGCAAGTTCCTAGAAATATGTAAGCTACCAAAACTGACTCAAGAAAAAAGAGAAATCTTTTCTGAACTTGGTGTTTTGTTTTAAAGATTTTATCTATTTATTTGAGAGAGAGAGGGAGAGAGAGAGAGAGAGAGCACACATGGACAAGCACCGGGAGGGAGAGGCAGACTCCCTGCTGAGCAGGAAGCCTGATGCGGAGCTTGATCCCAGGATAGTGCGATCATGACATGAGCTGAGGGCAGACACTTAACCAACTGAGTCACCCAGGTGCCCCTGAACTTGATATTTTGAATTGAACTTTTCTATGATAAGACATCACATCAGTAATCAAAAACTTCCCAACAGAGTAAAGCCCAGGACCAGATGGTTTCACAGGTGAATTCCACTAAATGTTTCAAGAAAAATTAACATAATCCCTCTCAAAATCTTTATGAAATAGATAAGAGAGTACTTCATAGCTCATTTTATAAGACCAATATTATCTTGATTCCAAAGGCTAGACAAAAACATCCCATGAAAAAATTACAGATCAATATTCCTTTTGAACATGACATGCAAACTCTTGGCAAAATTCTAGCACATCAAATCCAGTAGCATATAATACAGATTATACACAGTGACTAAGTGAATGTGTTTTAGGAATATAAGATAGTCTTATGATTCAAAAACACCAATTAATGTAATACTCCATATCAACATAACAAAGGACAAAAACCTCATGATCCTGTCAATACTCCCAGGAAAAGCACTAATGAGGTGCCTGGGTGGCTCAGTCATTAAGCCTCTGCCTTCGGCTCAGGTCATGATCCCAGGGTCCTGGGATCAAGACCCACACCAGGCTCTCTGCTCAGTGGGGAGCCTGCTTCCCGCTCCCACCCCCGCCACCACCGCTTGCCACTCTGCCTATTTGCGATCTCTCTCTCTGTCAGATAAATAAATAAGATTTTAAAAAAATAAGAACTTTTATACATTGAAGAAAACTGTCAAGAGAGTGAAAAGACAACCCAAAGAGTGGCAGAAAATATTGAGAAATTATATATCTGATAATGATTTAGTCAGAATATGAAGAACTACAGCCATTGTAACAGTTCTTTCACAAAAAAAAAAAGAGGAATAATCCAATTTTTAAAGTAGGCTAAGGAGTTAAATGTTTAACTTTTCAAAGAAGATACGGTCAATAAACATGAAGAGATACTCAACATTATTAGTCATTAAAGAAATGCACAGTGAAACCAGAGTGAGATATCATTTCATACAAACTAGGATGGCTATAATTTTTTTATGGAATGACATAATTTGATGGGCACATGGAAAATTTGGAACAATTTCAGCAATTCAGTTGTCAACAATTTAATACATTCTGGTGGGAATGTAAAATGATACAGGTGCTGTGGAAAACAGTTTGGCAAAGCATTAAACATAGAGTTGCCATATGACCCAGTAATTCTACTTCTATGTATATGTCCAAGAGAATTGAAAACATTTGTTCAAACAAAAATTTGCTCAAGAATGTTCAGAGTAGTATTATTTGTAATTGCCAAAAAAGAAAAGATACGTATGTCCATCAACTGATCAACGAATTAAAAAAATGTGGCATACCAACACAATTAAATATTATCTAGCTATAAAAAGGAATGAGGTACTGATACAAGCTCCCACATAAATAAACTTTGTAAATATTATTCTAAATTAAATAAGTCATGAGTAACAAAAGATCAGATATTGTATTGTCCTATCTTCATAAAATGTCCAGAAAAGGTAAACCCAGAAAGACAGAAAGCAGATTAGTGATTGCCAGGAGTGGCAAGAGTGGGGAATCAGGAATGACTGCTTATAGGGTTTCCTTGTGAGGTGTTGAAAATATTCTGGAACTAGGCAGTTGTGATGGTCATGCAGCATCGTGAATTTACAAGAACACCACTGAATTATGTAATTCAAAATGGTTAAGTTTTATGTTATGTGGATTTTATCTTACCAAAAAAAAAAATTACAAAAAAATTTAAAAAACAGTAGCAAAAATCAATAAAATAAAAATTTGGTTTTTTGAAAAGATCAACCAAAATTGACAAGTCTTTAACAAAATTGAGAGAGGGAGAAAAAGGAAAAACCTCAAAGTCCTGAAATCAGGAGTGAAAGAGAAGACATCACTACCAACCTTACAGAAATAAAAAGGACTGTAAAGAAATACTATGAACAATTATATGACAAAGTACCAAAACAGAATCAAGAAGAAATTGAAGATAAAATAAACTTATAAAAAGATTGAATTAAAAATCTTAAAACCTCTAATAAAGAAAATCCAGAACCAAACGGTCCCACTGGTTGGTTCTATCACACCTTTAAAGAAGTATTAACACCGTCATTCTCAAAATATTCCAGTAGAGAAGGAGAAACACTTCACATCTCATTGTATGAGACCAGCGTTAACCCGATTCCAAAGCTCATCAAAAAATTTGCAGTAAAAAGGGAACTGCCAACCAGTATCTATTATAAATACACAGACACAAAAGCCCTCAACAAACCACTGGTAAATCACATCTAACAGCATATGAAAAGATTATACACCATAACCAGGTGAGTTTTAGCTCAAGAATGCAAGGTTGACTTAGCATCACAGAAATCAGTTAGTGTAATACGCAACATCAAGAGCATAAAACGCAGAATCCTCATGATCGTGGCAACAGCTGCAGAAAAGGTATCTGATAAAATCCAACATCCAATTTTATGTTAAAGACACCCAACAAATTAGGAATAGAAGGGAGCTTTCTCAAACTCCAAAAAACTCAGAGCTAATAGGGTACTTAATGGTGAAAGATCAAAAACTTGCCCTCTAACATCAGGAATGAGACAAAGATGTACATTCTTACCACTTATAAATATTGTACAGGAAGTTTTAGGGAAGAAAAAAATTAAAAGCACCCACTCTAGGAAGAAAGAAGTAGAACTATCTCTAAACATTCCATGTTTAATGATCAAAAGACTTACTATTGTAAAGATGGCAATGTCCTCAAATTGTCTACAGATTCAACAGAATCCTTACCAAAATCCCCATCCAGCTTTCTTACAGAAACTGACAAGCTGATCCTAAAACTCATATGGAAAGACAAAGTACCCCAAAGAGTCAAACAATCTTGAAAAAGAAAATGGAGTATTCACACATTCACATTTCAAAACTATTTATGATAATAAACAATACTGGCACAATGGTGGACATATGTATCAATGAATAGAATTCAAAGTCCATAAATAAACTAATTTATGGTCAACTGATTTTCAACAAGGATGCCAATAAAATTCAATGGAAAAAAGAATAATCTTTCCAATAATGGTGCTGGGACAACTAGATACACACATGTAGAATAATAAATTTGTACCCCTACCTCACACTATTCAGAAAAATTAACTCAAAATGGATCACAGACCTTAATATAAGACCTGAAACTATTAAATTCTCAGACAAGAACATAAGAGTAAATCGTTGTGACCTTGGTTTGGCTAGGCCTGGGGTTCTGGTTATATTCTTTTTCTCTAAATAGATGAGAAACCACGTAATGTTCATTTGGCAGTAGTAGAAAATCTGTATGTTTATGTTGTATAAACTTCTTGCATGCTTATTCAATTTCACTGTTTACAAAATTTAAAAGAAAAAAGGGTAAGAAATCCTACCTCACACCATTAAAAACATTAATTTGAAATGGATCATATATAATCTTCTCTGTGGAAGATTAAATAATAAATTAAATAATAAGCCTTCAGTAAGAAAATGTAGGAAAATTCTTTAAGACCTCACACATAACGAAGGAGATCATAAATTGGTATAGTATATCCAGAGAAAGCTTGCTGTCTTTGGCCTTAAATTTATATATACTTCTTTAGGATCACCTGTCTGGCTCAGTCAGTAGAGCATATAACTCTTGGTCTTGGGGTCATGAGTTTGAGCCCCACCCTGGGTGTAGCGATTACTTAAAAATACAATCTAAAAAAAATTATATATACTCTTTAACCCAACTATTTCACTTCTTGTTATAAGAAAATTCATTACAATGTTATTTCTGACATGAAAATTCGGGAATAAATTTATATGCTCAATAGTGAGTATATTAAATAAACTATATCCATACAATAGAATATAATGCCCCTCTTAAAGTTGTAGAATATTTAATGCACCAAAATATTTACAAAATAATGTGTAAAAACTGCGTTCAAAGTGTGTATATTTTTATTTTATTTTCATATCCATGTTTTTTTTCCTCTATGGACAGGAATCTTGATAACTAATCACAAAAATGGAGAACCCACATCTCCCTCCCCTCCCACTTTCAGAATCCTAGTCAAATGTCATCAGAGGTAGAGAAAGGCCATCAGAGACCCTATGGTTTTGACAAGTGCCCAGAAGATGGAAGGAAGGTTATACTGGTGAGTAGATGAACTCAGGGGGATTCCAAGCACCAGAGTCTGGGGAGAAACCTACAGGGAAGAGAATGAACTTTGCTGGATGGAGGTGGAGAGACCCTAAGCTCGAGTTCCATGTATAGAGTGCATGTTGGGTCGATAGGCAGAGAATGTAAAGGACTATTTACAAAATGATTTTGTAAGTTGGCCCCACCCAATTAATAAAATATGGGAGTTCATTTTTACATGTAATTTACCAAAATAAATGTTAAATCATGCTATCAGTGTTCATGACAGTGTGGAAAATCATCATTGATATTTTCCTATATTGTTGGTACATCTACCAACTGGAGAAGGTTTTTTTGGAAGGCAGTTTGTCTGTACTTATGAAAAAATTTAAACATATGTATTATTCAACGAGCACTTCCTCTTCTGTCTTATTCAGTGGGCATAAAGGTACATGTTAAAGATGTACAACATGGCATTTAGTAGAAGAGCAAAAAAACTGAAATTCAAATGTCCATCAGTAGGACAATTATTAAATACTTGATGGTATCCCCATTCTGTGGCATTTGTCTCAGTGTTTAGAAATAATTATTTATGTAGAGACACAAAAGGACTTCTTATAAATATTGTTCAGTTGTAGAACAGTAAATGCCGTATCAACCAATTCATGGAAAATGCCGCAATTATACATTTTTTAATTTGTGAATATGTACTGATATAAAGCATGCCTAAGGATGTGTACCAAGTTATTAACAGTGATTCCCCCTGGGGAGAGCAGTTGGAATAATGGAAGAGATTTAATTTTTAACTCCATACCCTTCTGTATTTCATGTTTTATTTCAATTAGGAAATAACTGACTTTTGTTTAAAGTTTTACAAAGCACACCGTGATGACGTTCCCGTATCACTGGCATACTTTTATTAAACTGAGCAGTGGGAAAATCTGCTGTACTGAAGGGTCCAACTAGTGAGAGGATGTCTCTGTTTTGAATTTCAAGGATAAAGTAAAAGTCTTCTGTGCTTTCAAATACACGAGAAGAACGAGGCGATTCGCCACCTTAGGGCCGTCCTAAGAGCCCCTCGCCACGAGAGCACAATACAGCAGTGCCTACGTCAGGGCCGCCCCACAGACCCTTCTGGGATGACACGCCCCACGCCCGCGCCGCCAGCGCAGAAGCCCGAAGCGGCGCGCGGCCGGCCACGGCCGTCAAGCGCGCGCGGGGCCGCTACAAGCGAAGCGCTGAGGATTTAGTTTGCTTCGCTTTCTTTCTTCTGCAGCCGCGCGGCTAGTGGCTGCTGGACCGGAAGTAACGGACGCGTCAAAGCAACCAGTTGGGTATCAACAAGCTGAGAAACAACTCAGATCTGTCCGCTCAAACGTGAGGAACTTGTCACGTAAAAGGACCGAAGCCCAGAAGAGTTCAGGGGACTCGGGCTACGTAACCGCGGCCCCAAACCCCCAACCTGAGAAGAGAGTCCTATGGTAACACGAGAGCAACAAAAAGTAGTAGCGTGGGGGGGCAAGGCTGCGGAGGAGCAGCGGACGGGGACCACAGCGGGTCGCGGGAGACCAGCCACACGGTCATCCGACCGTCCCGAACCCGACAAACCCACCCGGAGACCCGAGGGAACAAGAGCAGCGATTCCGGGAGCAGAAAAGCGACCACGTTCCGGGAGGCGGGACCGGCCACGTGCGGGGGGACGGACCGCGGGGGAGGGGCGGCTCCCGGCCGGCGGCGGGGCGGAGCCCAGAGTCGGACCGTGTAGACATCGCTCCACGGGGGACGTCGCTGCAGAGGGGGGGCGGGGCGGGGATGGCGCAGTCTCGGTCCCGGGGGTCCCAGAAGGACGGGGGTGTGAGGGCGGCGGAGCGCAGGGACCGGAGCGGGACGCGGCGGCAGAGACAGGGCCGAGGAGGGGCTCTCAGCTCGGGTCCCCTTCACCCGGGAGGAGGCGCAGTCCGGCCGTGGCTCTCCGCGCAGGGACCCCACCAGCGGCGGATCCGGGGACACTCACCGTCCTTCTCCGGGGGGAGCGGGCGGGAGTGCGCGGCGGGAAGCTGCGGGTTTGCGGACGCCAGACGGGGCCGCGCCAGAGACGGAGACGCGCGGTCACAGGCCGGGGAGGTCGAGCGCGGTGGAGCCCCGGGAGCCGGGAGGGACGGAGGGCTTTTCTCCGAGGCCAAGTTGAGGAGCGCCTGAGCTCTCGGGTTCTATGGGGGGGGTGGGGAGAGACTGGGCGGCCGCCATTTTTATTCTCCTCCCAAGCTCTACGGAAAGCGCTCAGGGAACAAAAGCTCGGAGCGCGACCTGGAGGAGACAACTTAGCCCCGCGATGGAATTCCGCCTCAGGCAGAAACATTGAAGAATCCACAGGCCCCTCCCTGAGAACATCAGCGAGAGCTTCCAGCCAAGTTCACTGATCAGCTGAGAACTGTAGAAGTCCAGAGATGGGGAAAACAACATGTAGAATTCATGGCTTTTCCCCCATGATTCTTTAGTCTTTCAAAGTTAAATTTTTTAAATTTTACTTTTTTCTTATTCTATTTTTAAAAAATTTTCCTCTTTCTTATTTTAACCTTTTTCTATTTTATCTTATCAATATCTTTTTAAAAATTATTTCTAAATTTTCATTGTTATGTTCTATCCCTTCATTATATTTAACCTTATTTTTTGTATACATATACATTTTTCTTTCTTTAAAATTTTGGGATACAGTTTCTTCTAACAGATCAAAGTATACCCTAAAGCTAGTGTATGGCTTTGTTCTCATCTCCAGCCTGATCACATTCTCTCTTTTTTTTTCCTTTTTTCAACCAGCTTATCTTACGAATTCCTTTTTAAAAATCTTTTTTAATGTTCATCTTCACAGTCATATTCCATCCCTCCATTGTGTTTACCCTTATTTTTGTATATATATAAGTTTTTCTTTCTTTAAAATTTTGGGACACAGTTTTTTCTAACAGACCAAAATATATCCAAAATCAAGTGTGTGGCTCTGTTCTATTCAACAGTTTTATTAGATAAATAGATGATAGATAGAAAGGTATAGATATAAAATATATCCACAGAGACCTGGCAGGCCAGACTGGCATGATATATTCAGAGCACTAAATGAGAAAAATATGCATCCAAGAATACTATATCCAGCTAGGCTGTCACTGAAAATAGAAGGAGAGATAAAAAGCTTCCAGGACAAACAAAAACTAAAAGAATTGGCATATATCAAAGCAACCCTACAGGAAATATAGAAAGGGGTCCTCCTAGCAACAAGAGAGCCTAACAGTAACAGAACAGAAAGGAACAAAGACAATATACAGTAACTGTCACCTTACAGGCAATATAATGACACTAAATTCATATCATTCACTAGTTACCCTGAATGTAAATGGGCTAAATGCCCCAATCAAAAGACATACAGTATCAGAATGGATTTAAAAAAACCAGACCTATCGATATGCCATCTGCAAGAAACTCATTTTAGACCCAAAGACACCTCCAGATTTAAAGTGAAGGAGTGGAAAACAATCTACCATGCTAACGGACATCAAAAGAAACCTGGGGTGGCAATTCTTAGATCAATTAGATTTTAAGCCAAAGACTATCATAAGAGATGAGGAAGGACATTGTATTATACTTAAAGGGTCTGTCCAACAAGAAGATCTAACAATTTTAAATATCTATGCCCCTAACATGGGAGCAGCCAACTATATAAACCAATTAATAACAAAATCAGGGATGCCTGGGTGGCTCAATTGGTTAAGCCGCTGCCTTCAGCTCAGGTCATGATCCCAGGGTCCTGAGATCGAGTTCTACATGGGGCTCCTTGCTCAGCAGGGAGCCTACTTTTCTCTCCGCCTCTGCCTGCCACTCTGCCTGCTTGCACACTCTCTCAATCTCTCTCTCTCTCTCTCTCTCAGAAATAAATAAAATCTTTTAAAAAAGTAAAAAAATCAAAGAAACACATTGATGATAATACAATAATAGTAGGAGACTTTAACATACCCCTCACTGAAATGGACAGATCATCTATGCAAAAGATCAACAAGAAAATAAAGGCTTTAAATGACACACTGGACTAGATGGACATCACAGATATATTCAGAACATTCCATCCCAAAGCAACAGAATACACATTCCTCTCTAGTGCCCATGGAATATTCTCCAGAACAGATCACATCCTGGGTCACAAATCGGGTCTCAACCAGTACAAAAGATTGGGATCATTCCCTGCATATTTTCAGACCACAGTGCTTTGAAACCAGAACTCAACCACAATAGGAATGTTGGAAAGACCCCAAACACATGGAGGCTAAAGAGCATCCTACTAAAGAATGAATGGGTCAACAAGGAAATTAAAGAAGAATTTTCAAAATTCATGTAAACAAAGGAAAGTGAAAACACAACTGTTCAAAATCTGTGGGACACAGCAAAGGCAGTCCTGAGAGGAGAGTATATAGCAATAGAAGCCTTTCTCAAGAAACAAGAAAGGTCTCAAGTACACAACCTAACCCTACACCTAAAGGAGCTGGAGAAAGAACAGCATAGAAAGCCTAAACCTAGCAGAAGAGAAATCATAAAGATCAGGGAAGAAATCAATGAAAAAGAAACCAAAAGAACAGTAGACCAAATCAACGAAACTAGGAGAAGGTTCTTTGAAAGAATTAATAAGATTGATAAATCCCTGGCCAGACTTCTCAAAAAGAAAAGAGAAAGGACCCAAATGAATAAAATCATGAATAAAAGAGGAGAAATCACAACCAACACCAAAGAAATACAAACAATTATAAGGACATATTATCAGCAACTATATGCCAGAAAATTTGACAATCTGGAAGAAATGGATGCATTATTAGAGACCTATAAACTACCAGAACTGAACCAGGAAGAAATAGAAAACCTGAACAGACCCATAACCGGTAAGGAGATTGAAGCTGTCATCAAAAATCTCCCAATAAACAAGAGCCCAGGGCCAGAAGGCTTCCCAGGGGAATTCTACCATGCATTTAAAGTATTAATGCCTATTGTCCTGAAACTGTTCCAAAAAATAGAAATGGATGGAAAACTTCCAAACTCGTTTTACGAGGCCAGCATTACCTTGATCCCAAAACCAGACAATGACCTCATCAAAAAAGAATTACAGACCAATATTTTTGATGAACACAGATGCAAAAATTCTCACCAAAATACTAGCCAATAGGATCCAACAGTACATTAAAAGGATTATTCACCACGACCAAGTGGGATTTATTCCTGGGCTGCAAGGTTGGTTCAACATCTACAAATCAATCAATGTGATACAATACATTAATAAAAGAAAGAACAAGAACCACATGATACTCCCAATAGATGCTAAAAAAGCATTTGACAAAGTACAGCATTTGACAAAGTACAGCATCCTTTCTTGATCAAAACTCTTCACAGTGTAGGGATAGAGGATACATAACCTCAATATCATCAAAGCCATCTATGAAAAACCCACAGCGAATATCATTCTCAGTGGGGAAAAACTGAGAGCTTTTCCCCTAAGGTTAAGAACATGGCAGAGATGTCCATTGTCACCACTGCTATTCAACATAGTACTAGAAGTCCTAACCTTAGCAATCAGACAACAAAAAGAAATAAAAGGCATCCAAATTGGCAAAGAAGAAGTCAAACTCTCACTCTTTGCAGATGATATGATAGTTCATGGAAAACGCAAAAGACTCCACTCCAAAACTGCTGGAACTCATACAGGAATTCAGTAAAGTGTCAAGATATAAAATTAATGTACAGAAATCGGTGGCATTTCTACACACCAAGAGCAAGACAGAAGAAAGAGAAATTAAGGAGTTGATCCCATTTACAATTATACCCCAAACCATAAGATACCTAGGAATAAACCCAACCAAAGAGGGAAAGAATCTGTACTCAGAAAGCTATAAAGTACTCATGGAAGAAATTGAGGAAGACACCAAGAAATGGAAATTGAGGAAGACACCATGCTCATGAATTGGAAGAACAAATATCATGAAAATGTCTATGTTACCTAGAGCAATCTACACGTTCAATGCAATCCCTATCAAAATACCATCAATTTTTTTCAAAGAAATGGAACAAATAATCCTAAAATTTATATGGAACCAGAAAAGACCCTGAATAGCCAGAGGAATGTTGAAAAAGAAAACCAAAGTTGGCAGCATCACAATTCCAGACTTCAAACACTATTATAAAGCTGTAATCATCAAGACAGCATGGTATTGGCACAAAAACAGACACATAGATCAATGGAACAGAGGAGAGAGCCCAGAAATGGACCCTCAACTCTATGGTCAACTAATCTTTGACAAAGCAGGAAAGAATGTCCAATGGAAAAAGGACAGTCTCTTCAACAAACGGTGTTGGGAAAATTGGACAGCCACATGCAGAAGAATGAAACCGGACTATTTCCTTACACCACACACAAAAATAGACTCAAAATGGATGAAGGACCTCAATGTGAGACAGGAGTCCATCAAAATCCTTGAGGAGAACACAGGCAGCAACCTCTTCAACCTCAGCCATAGCAACTGCTTCCTAGAAACATCACCAAAGGCAAGGGAAGCAAGGGCAAAAGTGAACTCTTGGGACTTCATCAAGATTAAAAGCTTTTGGGGGCACCTGGGTGGCTCAGTGGGTTAAGCCTCTGCCCTCAGCTCAGGTCATGATCACAGGGTCCTGGGATCAAGCCCTGCATCCAGCTCTCTGCTCAGCAGGGAGCCTGTCTCCTCCCCTCTCTCTGTCTGCCTCTCTGCCTACTTGTGATCTCTGTCTGTCAAATAAATAAATAAAATCTTAAAAAAAAAAGATCAAAAACTTTTGCACAGCTAAGGAAAGAGTCAACAAAACCAAAAGACAACTGACAGAATGGGAGAAGGTATTTGCAAATGGCTTGTCAGATAAAGGGCTAGTATCCAAAATCTATAAAGAACTTACCAATTCAAATAGTCAAATAATCTAAGAAATGGGCAGAAGACACTAACAGACATTTCTGCAAAGAAGACAACCAGAAGTCCAACAGACCCATGAAAAAGTGCTCAAATCATTTGGCATCAGGGAAATACAAATCAAAACCACAATGAGATCCCACCTCACACCAGTCAGAATGGCTAAAATTAACAAGTCAGGAAACAACAGATGTTGGCGAGGATGCGGAGAAAGGGGAACCCTCCTACACTGTTGGTGGGAATGCAAGCTGGTGCAGCCACTCTGGAAAACAGCATGGAGGTTCCTCAAAAAGTTGAAAATAGAGCTACCCTACGACCCAGCAATCGCACTACTGGGTATTTACCCTAAAGATACAAATGTAGTGATCTGAAGGGGCACATGCACCCAAATGTTTATAGCAGCAATGTCCACAACAGCCAAACTATGGAAAGAACCTATATGTCCATCAACAGATGAATGGATAAAGAAGAGGTGGTGTATATGTATACAATGGAATACTATGCAGCCATCAAAACCCCTGAAGTCTTGCCATTTGCAACAACGGGGATGGAACTAGAGGGTATTATGCTGAGGGAAATAAGTCAACCAGAGAAAGACAATTATCATAAGATCTCCAAGATGTGAGAAAGTTGAGAGGCAGAGTGGGGGTTATGGGGGGAAGGGAGGGGGGAAATGAAACAAGGTGAGATCCGGAAGGAGACAAACCCTAAGAGACTCTTAATCTCAGGAGACAAACTGAGGGTTGCCGGGGGAGGGGGTATGAGACGGTGGTTGGGTTATGGACATTAGGGAGGGTATGTGCTATGGTGAGTGCTGTGAATTGTGTAAGACTGATGATTCACAGACTTGTACCCCTGAAGCAAATAATACATTATATGTTAATAAAATAAAAAAAAGTGATAACATTAAAAATGATTACTATAATCACTTTGCTCGGTATTTTTTTAATCTCATTTAATCCTAAGAATCACCATATGAACAGGTTTTATTATTAATTCTGATATGTCAGCAAAACAATTGTTTAAGGAGTTTAACTATTGATCTCAAGGTCACACAAATTATGAAAGTAGCAGATCCTTGATTTAAATCTAATTTTGTGTGACAATCAGATTAAATGAATGAAGACCCAAGAAGAGATAGGAAGGAGAGATGTTAAGAAAGGACACATTTTCTCCTCGTTTTATATAAAAAAAAGAAGAACTCAGAGATTATTCCTAATTTAGGATTATAGAAATAAAAATTTAAGAACATGTTTTTAATATGTAATACTTGGGGTGCCAAGGTGGCTCAGTGGGTTAAGCATCTGCCTTAGGTTCCAGTCATGATCTTAGGGTCCTGAGATTGAGCCCCGCATCAGGCTCTCTGCTCAGCAGGGAGCCTGCTTCCCTTCCTCTCTCTCTCTGCCTGCCTCTCTGCCTATTTGTGATCTCTGTTAAATAAAATCTTTAAAAAAATAAATAAAATGTAATACTTGTTTCAAAAAGATAGACATTTAAAAATAATGCAAGATGTAATAGTAGACTTGAACTCTGTAATAATTATTTTGAAACAGACATGTCAATATGAACTTATGATTTTTCATTTTAACACATCCCCTGGCTTTGGGACATTTGGGTGTCACAGTCCATTATGCATTCGATTCTTGGTTTTGGCTCAGGTTGTGATCTCTAGGTTATGGGACTGAGCCTGTGTGGGGCTTGTGCTGTGCAGAGTCTGCTTAAGATTCCCTCTCCCAGGGTGCCTGGGTGTCTCAGTGGGTGAAGCCTCTGCCTTTGCCTCAGGTCATGATCTCAGGGTCCTGGGGTTGAGGCCCGCATTGGGGTCTCTGCTCAGCAGAGAGCCTGCTTCCCTCTGCACCCCTGCTCTCTCTGCCTATTTGTGATTTCTCTCTCTGTCAAATAAATAAATAAAAAATCTTAAAAAAAAAATTCCCTCTCCCTCCCCTTCTGGGCTTCCCTCTTCAAATAAATAAATAAATCTAAAAAAAAAAACCCCAAGCAAACAAAACCAAAAAACCAAAACAAACAAACAAAAATATCCTCTGGCTTTTTCCGCAGAAAGGGTAGAGAAGAAAAGACATTCTTATAGCAATGAGGACACCTAGTGACCAGAGCTTGGTTTCTAAAAGCCACCAAAAGGAACCAGGTTGAATCTAGAGCTGGGCTCTGGGGTGGCTACAGGTCACGGGCAGAGGACCGAAGAGGAAACAGCTGCACAGAGTGGACTCTGAGGACCCACAGAGCACGTCCTGCAGGTCGAGCTGCTGACCATCAAATGCGCACGGACACTATCGGATGCTGGGAGTCCAGCTCTCCAATAATGCCTGTCTCTAGCGTCCAGGGTAGAAAGCTCATAATTCACCACTAACGAACATCAGTTGAAGAACTGTGTTTGCTTTCTGGGGCTCTGCTGTAACAAGTTATCACAAACGGACACAGTTTGATACACTGACACGGTTTGTATCAGTGGCCTCACACAGCAGAAATGTATTCCCTCGTAGCTCCCAGCCTGAAGTCTTAAGTGAAGATGCCGGCGGGGCCGTGCTCCCTCTGAAGGCCGGAGGGGAAAATGCTCCCTTATCTCTTTCCGCTTCTGGGGTCACCAGCGCTCCTTGGCAATCCTTGGCTTGCAGCTGCATGACCCCAGTTCCTCCCTCTGTCTTCCCGTGGCCATCATTCCTGTGTCTGTCTGTCCGCTTCTTACAAAGACACCGGTCCTTGGAGTCAGGGCCCACCCTCAATCGATGTGACCTCACCTTAGTGAATCACATCTGCCAAGGCTCTATTTCCAAATAACTTCATATTCTGAGGTTCCAGGTGACATGAATTTTGGGAAGGGGGACATTATTCAACCCAATAAAAGTACTAAGTAGGGTCTTGCCTCACCAGTGGGGAAAAATTTACCCTCGACTAAAATGCTGATTTGGTCCCACCTAACAAAACTTTAAAAAGCAAGATTAAAATGTTAATTCTTTCTGGGCTAACTCAAGTGTATTCCAGAGCAAAGCTCAAAAATTTTGTTAGTAATATGAAAATATCCAAAAACTAACAAGGTCAAATTTACAATATTGATCATCCAATAGAAAATTATATTTGAAGAAATGATGTGTAATAATTTCCCAAATTTGACAAAAACGATAAACCATAGATCCAAGAAGTTCAGTGAACTCCTAGCACAAGAAACACAGAGTATTCTACTACGTTGCTTAAATCTAGTGATAAAGAGATTTAAGCTTCTGGGGAGGAAAAAAGATATTATGTACAAAGAATCAACATAAGAATAATGCAGATATCAGCAAGCAGTGTAGAAATGCTTGAAGAAATATGTTTAAAATGCTGAAAGGAAAGATCTGCTCACCTGGAATTTTTGATGCAGTGAAAATATCTTTCAAAGACAAAGACAACATAAAGAGTTTTCAGACAAACCAAAGCTGAGCAAATCTGTCACCAGCAGACATGCCCTATAAGAAATATAAAGTAGTCCTTAAAGCAGAAGAAAATAATAAAGATCAAGCAGGAAAATGAATGAAAAAGAAAACAAAAATAGAAGAGGAAATAAATGAAACCAAAAGCTGGTTTGGGGAGAAGACTAAGGAAACTGACAAACTTCTAGTCCGACTAAGAAGCAAAACAAGAAGGAAGACAGAGATTGCCAATATCAGGAATGAAAAGGGATTATCACTGCAGAGTTGAGTAGGTATTAGAAGGGTGAATTTTTTAGTTAAATGTCTTCCTGACAAGGAAACTCCAGCCTTTAAATGGCTTCAGTAGTAAACTTTACTAAACATAAGGAATAGCACAGAGGACATTAGGAGAAGGAAAGGAAAAGTGAATTGGGGGAAATTGGAGGGGGAGATGAACCGTGAGAGACTGTGGACTCTGAGAAACAAACTAAGGGTTTTAGAGGGGAAGGGGGTAGGAGGATGGGTGAGCGGGTGAGCCTGGTGGTGGGTATTAAGGAGGACATGTATTGCATGGAGCACTGGGTATTATACATAAACAATGAATTCTGGAACACTGCATCAAAAACTAATGATGTTTTATAAGGTGAATAACATAACACAATAAAAAAATTTTACCAAACATTTAAAGAGGCATTAATACCAAACCTAAAGAAACTCTTCCTTGGGGCGCCTGGGTGGCTCAGTGGGTTAAAGCCTCTGCCTTCGGCTCAGGCCATGATCTCAGGGTTCTGGGATCGAGCCCCGCATCGGGCTCTCTGCTCAGCGGGGAGACTGCTTCCTCCTCTCTCTCTCTGCCTGCCTCTCTGCCTACTTGTGATCTCTGTCTGTCAAATAAATAAATAAAATCTTAAAAAAAAAAAAAGAAACTCTTCCTGAAAATTGAAAAGGATAGACTATTTCCCAACCTTTTCCATGAGGCCAGAATTACCCCAAAATCAAAACCAGAAGAGGACATTAAACACACACACACACACACACACCACAAACCAATATCCCCCATTAACTTATGTGCAAAAAATTTAATGAAACACTAGAAATAGGGGCGCCTGGGTGGCTCAGTGGGTTAAGCCGCTGCCTTCGGCTCGGGTCATGGTCTCAGGGTCCTGGGATCGAGCCCCGCATCGGGCTCTCTGCTCAGCAGGGAGCCTGCTTCCTCCTCTCTCTGCCTGCCTCTCTGCCTGCTTGTGATCTTTCTGTCAAATAAATAAATAAAATCTTAAAAAAAAAAAAAGAAACACTAGAAATAAAGTCCAATGACATAAAAAAAAAAAAAAAACCACATCATAACCAGCAGGGGTTTATCCCCAGAAATGCAAGCTTGATTTATCATTTGAAAATCAATCCATGTAAAACTCATCATAATCACAAACTAAAATAGAAAAGCATATAATGATTTCAATAGATGGAGAAAAATCGTGTGACAAAACCCCAAATCTATTCTTGATAAAGACTTCTAGCAAAGTAGAAATATATGGGAACTTTTTCACACTGATAAAAAGCAGTTACCAAAAAAACCCTACAGCTAATATTCAGACATAATGGTATCGGACAGAATGCTTTTGTGCTAAGATCAGGAACAAGACGATGATGTTCATTCTCACCATTTCTATTCAGTCTTGTATGGGAGGCTTTAGCCAGTGCAATTAGGCAAGAAAAAGAAATAAAATACATCCAGATTAGAGAGGAAAAGAAAAGATGTCTTTATTTGCAAAAGACATGGTTATCTACATGGAAAATCTGATAAAAGCTACAGAAAAAGCAACTAGACTTTAGCAAGACTGGAGAATCACACCTTTGGTGGCAGTTTTCTTGGTTCTCTGCTGGCTTCTGTGCCTGCAAGCTCTTTCTTCAATGTCTCTACAACTTGGAGCTCCTGCCAGTAGCTCAGCACAACCACAGGCTACCACAGGGCACCTCCCCTTACCTATTCTGGTAGGCTCCACAGAACCCTGCCGCTGCTCCTACAGGTTCCCCCCTCCCCCAAGCCGGGACACAAAAGGTGCAACAGGAGGCCCCCAAACCCAATGCCAAGCTTCCTTCCACACCGTCAGCTCCATGAGAGAAGGGATTTACTGAGTTTACTGCTCTGTTCCCAGTACTTCCACCAGTGTCTTGAACATAGGAGGTGCCCAAGTAATTATGGAATAAACTTCAACCAGTTCCTCTTTTTTGTCATAAGCCCATTTTGCTCTCTCTGGATCCAGGATGTGCCACAGAGAGTCACAGAAGTCACAGAAAGGCATCGCCGAGAGGAATAGTTAGTAGTATCTCATTTTACAGGCTCAAGGTCATGTACCAAGCTCAAGGTCATGTACCAAGTAGTTAATGGCACAACTGGGACATGAACCAGGTCCCCAAGTCCCAGCCCTGCCTTTTCCCTCACAGCTTCTCCCAGCAATCTGAAAGGTGCTGAATCTCACTTCTCAGAATGGTCTGAATCCACACAATGAAGATATTGACGAATTTGCTGAAAATGTAACCCAGGGAACGTCACCGTTAGAGATCACCCCCTCCCTTAGGCTCTCCAGCCCCAACTCCTAACCCTTAGCAGGAGGATTCTGATTGCCGGCTCAGGCTGTGGGCCTGCAGAAGGAATGAGTTCGTTCCTGTGGAGGGTGAAGAGGGACATTGTCCTGAAGAAGGAAGGTTCTGGAGACAACATGGAAGGTGGGGAGAGAGGCCGAAGGGAAAGCCATTCCAGGTGGCAGAAGCTGATCTTAGCACAGCTGCCACCAGATTGGGGGTGGGGATGGGCAAAGAGGGGGGAGGAGGACGAAGGGCATAGGGTAATACTGGCAGGATAGAGAACGAAGGCCCTCTGCTTGTCGTGCCTGTTATCTATGACGGGGTTCCACAGCCTCATAAGACCTCGAGGGGTGCTGGCCCGCAGGATCACCCCATGCCTGCCACCACACTTGTTACCCCACTGTAAGATGTAAGCTGAGTGGGGACGCTTCAGTCCCCAGGAGTCTCCTCTGAGAATGCAACTATCTCTTAGCAGGAACTAGATGCCAGAAGTTCCCAGCTCGGCTGCACATTCTCATCATCTGGGGAGCTCTGCAAAAATGCTCACACGCCTCCACCGCAGACCAGTACGTCGGAACGGGGAGCGGGGGGACAGCGCAGACCAGAGCGTTTCAAAGCTCCCCGGGCAGTTGTCGTCTGAAGCAGGGACGGCTGTGCACCTGGACTATCTGACTGCCTGAAGTCGGCGGAAAGGAACGCCAGAGATCATGGGAGCCTTTTTGGCAGATGGGGAAACTGAGGCCTGGGGACTCTGTGTCAGAGACCAAGGCTGGAGCGGTGCCCGGGGTCACTCCGTTCCGTCCTCCATCGAAGCTGTCTCTGGAAGCTCTGACAACATGGTATGGGGCAGGGGACGGAGAAGCACCCGGCGGATGGGAGAGGCAGGTGGGAGGTTCCCGGGGTGGGGCCGGGGGCCAGGCTGGCACCAAGCAGAACAGCCCCCCAGACTCAGTATTCTGTCCGCAGGGTCCTGGCGTGCGTCGGGGCTCGGGGCACAAGGCTTCTCTCCCTTGCCGCGTCTTCCTAGACGGCCCTAGTGAGTAAACTGGCCTTCACCGGCCTTGCCCAGGCGCCCAGCTAGCCGCACCCTGAACGGAGGGCTTTGCAGTGGCAGAAGGACAGGGGACCGGCCACGGTGACTGGGACCCTCCGCAGGGCTGGCGCGCTCCTGGGCCAGCAGCCCCGCTCTGGGTCCCGCCGGGGAGTTAAGGAGGGCGCGCGGGGCGGGGCCGCGGGTCCCTGGTGACTCTTGTTTTCAGCCGCCGGTGGAGGCCACCCTCGGGCTCCTTCCGCGGGGGCCCGGCCTCCGCCCGCACCGGCAAGCTGGGCACGTCAGGACCCGGGGGAGCACACGCGTCCCTGCCACCCCGCGGGGCGCGGGTTCCCGTGTCCCCAGGTCACCTGCGGAGGTGGAACCCGCGGCGCGCACAGGATAGGGCAGGCGGCCGGCCGGCCGCACCGAGCCTCTGGGACAGCCCGAGTCCAGAAGACGTGCGCGGAGTGCAGCACGGAGGGCGGCCCGGAGGAGGCGTCGGAGCAGAGCAGGCCAGGGGCCCCGGAAGAGGCTGAGCTGCGTTGGCTGGGGTGGCCCAGGGTGCGCGGGAGGCGGGCAGGGCAGGGGCAGGGGCGGGGCAGGGCGGGGCCGTGGGCGCTGAGGTTCCCGCAGGAACGAAGGACTCGGGCGGGTCAGCCGCGGCCACCGGGCGCCCTCCAGCGGCGGTGACGTCCCCTTCGCCCCCCACCCCTGTCACCGGGACCACCCACCGCCTGCGGGAGGGGACACAGGGGCTCGGAGCCGGCGCGGGGAGGGGGCCAGGAAAGAGTTCACTCAGCGGGCCAGGGGGCCCCAAACCCCAGACCTTCCAAAGGTCTTCAGGACTGGCTCTCTCCAGCTGCCCAGAGACAACCTCCGAGAGCGCCTCTGCGTGCTCACGCTCACGCTGGGGTCGCGGGGACACTTGCTTCTGTCCCCCGGGGCTCTACCTTCGGAGCGCTGGGGCAGGACGGGCTGGTACTGAGCGTCTAGAGTCAGCGCGGAGCCTCCTGCCTGCGTGACCCCCGCGAAACCCGTGGATGATTTCCTGTGGGTCTCCCCGGCCGGCGGCTCTTCCCGCACGTCGCCCCCCACCACGGCTGGGAGCGGTCAGCGCGGGCGGGCGTGCCCGGCTGGAGCTTCTCCTGGTCTCCCCTGGACTCCTGCCTTTTTCTGTTGCTGATTTTCAGCGGTACCTTTCCATGGAAATTAACCGTCGTTTTGAGTATAACAGTTTTTCCGGACCCTGAGCATCCATCGTTGTACCCAGGGGTGATCTGGGGTCCCCCAACACCCCGCCTTACAGGCAATCTTGGGGATGATGACACTAAGGCCATATCACCCTTGATCGCTTTGCAAATGCGTGAAGAGAGAAGAGCTGCCTTGAGGTGGCCGAGGAAGTATGGGGCGGTGGTGAGGAAGGCCTTGAAGACGGTTGGCCTCGCATAAGCCCCAAGTAGAGGGGCTGACGCCCCCTGACAAGACGCCGTTCTTCCTACTGATCAGAGATGAAGCCCCCCCGCCCCGTACTCTCTTAGGCCACCCAAGTGGTCCGACCAAGGGGTAGTTTGGAGAACCAGGCTCAAATCCTAGAATGGAGTTTGCTCGCCAGAGGGGAAGAGTTGGAGCCCGGAGGGAAAGGCGTGCACCCCGCACCACCCCCCCGTGTCTGTACCCCCACAGCCATGCCCACTGCGCTCCCAACCTGCTACAGCCGTGCCGGCCTCTAACTCCTGCCAGCCAGGGCTGGATGTCTGCACAGGAAGCTCTGGAGAGCCGGACAGAATCCGAGCTGCTCAGGACACTCTCCGGGGCTTTCAGCAGGGGGCGGGGAGGAGGCGGGGGGGGGGGGGGGGGACACGACTGGGGTGGGCCCAGGAGTCTGGATTCTCGAAGCTCCTCGGATGCAACAAAGGTGTTAATCCGCAGAGGTAAGAATGACGACTCTGTAGGAGGCACAAGCCTTCTTCCACCTGTGGTCTTGTTTGCTTTGTAATTGCTTCAAATGGGCATTAAAAAAACCCAAAAACACGTTTCTTCAAGTCTAGTTGGTGCACAATGTCACATCAGTGTCAGGCGGACGGCACAGGGGTCCGGCCACTCTGGACCTTACACCGGGCTCCCGGCAGACAGCCGCCACGCCGCACTACTGCCCCCGCCCCCACTTCGCTCCCTGTGCTGTGCCTTTTGTGCCATGACTGGTGCGTTCCCTAACTGGGAGCCTGTACCTCCCACCCCGCAACAGCCCTTTCTCCCCTCCCCCCAGGCCCATCCCCTCCGACGACCATCAGTTTTTTCTCTGTATTTATAGGTCCGCTTCTTCTGTTTATTCATTTCTTTTGTTGTTAAGATTCTACATGTAAGTGAAATCCCATGGTGTTTGTCTTTCTCTGTTTGACTTATTTCAATTAGGAAAACACCCTCCAGGTCCTTCCACGTGGTTGCAGGTGGCGGGACCTTGTTGCGCTATATGTGTGTGTCTCACATCTTCACCCACGCGTCCGTCAAGGGACACGGGGGCTGCTTCCTACCTTGGCTGCGTGAACAATACTGCAGTGAACATAACGGTGCACGTATGTTTTCAAATTAGTGTTTAAATTTTCTTTGGGTAAACACCAGTCGTGGAGTTACTGGATCACGTGGTCGCTCTGTTTTTGACTTTCGGAGGAACCTCCATCCTATTTTCCAGAGCGGCCGCACCAGCTCGCGCTCCCACCGACAGGGCACGAGGGTCGCTGTCTCCGTGTCCTCGCGGACACCCGTTACGTCGTGTCTTTTCCACGTCGACCCTTCTGACAGTTGGGAGATGGGATCTCACTGTGGTTCTGGTTTGTATTTTCCCAATGGTGAGTGATGCTGAGTATCTTTTCTTGAGTCTCTTGGCTATCTGTTTGTCTTCTTTCCAACCAATTTTTTTTTAAGAATTCAGCTTTATGCCTAAAACCAAGTATTCAAATCTTTGGTTTTTTAAAAACCTGTAGACAGCTCAGCTGCGCCCCGGCCAGCAGACACTCGAGAGCGGGCGCGCTCGCCACCGTGTGGTGCTTGCTGGGAGTGCTAGGCCTGCGGCGGCTGGGGTCAGGACGGTGAGGCCAGGCACAGAGAGACAAGAATCGATGCAAAGGCCACATACCGGTTCACAACCTTGAGCAGCGGCCAGTGGGAAAAAACCCAAAGAACAAAAAGAGAGAAGAAGGAGGGGAGAAGGCAAGAAAGAAGGAAGATCAGTAGTAAGGAAGGAAGGAGGGGGAGGGAGGGAGGGAGGGGAGAGGAAGGAAGGAGGGAGGGAAGGAAAGAAAAGAAGGAGGAAAGAAAAGGAAGGCAGGGAAGGAAGGAAGGAAATGAAAGAAGGAGGGAAGGGAAGAAAAGGAAAGGAGGGAAGGAAGGGAGGTAGGAAGGAGGGAGAGAGAGGGAGGAGGGAGGAAGGGAGGGAGAGCGGAGGGAGAAATAGGAGAAGGCAGCTGACAAGCCAGTACAGACTGTCACAGACACTAAAGGGGGGAGGAAAAAGGAAAAAAAGGGTTTTTGCTTTCATGAAACTTACAGGAAAAGCTGCCCTGGCAGATGACAGTCCCACTGGCAATTACTGAACAATTAAAGATGGTGACTTGGGAACAGGATTATTTACAAGACAGAGTTTTAAATGCCAAGGAATTCGATCTGTTTTGAGACGAGATTCCTTACAGAATTTTCATTAGCTGCGTTTCAAAATCTGTATTACATGTTATTTTAAGCCCCTGCCCCCACCTTCAGTTTTCTATCACACCTTGGCCTTGCCAATCAGGGTTGGCGACCACATTTTCAGGTACAGAAACTGTTCCTAGGATGGGAGATCATCTGTTTCTCCGGCCAGAATCGACCCTGTTCCGATCGTGAGGCTGTCAGTCCTTCTGGTCTTGTTTCTATACCGGCGGTGACGGGGCGGGGGAGGCAAGCCTCTCACTCAGAGCTTCACCTCCTCCCCTGGAAACCAGTGAGACTGGCCGAGATGTCCCCCAAGGTCTTTCCTGCTCTGACATTCTAGGTTCTGGGGCCTTCTCTAAAGTTGGCCCCATTCACTAGCTGCTGGGCCAGAATGAGAAAATTAGTGCTTTGTCTTTCAGGGTAATAATATTGTTCTGCATGTCACAATGAGGTGCTGGGGGACTCCGGTGTGCAGGAAGGTAATTATAATGAGCTTTTATCAATCAAAATGGTAACGTGCTTTACAAGGGTACGGGGCAAACTATGCTGTCAGGACTAGCCAGAGAGAGGCCTTAAAAGACTAGTTCTTAACTTTTTCGGTAATGTGATATTTTGAGAATCTGATGAAAGCCTTGAAGGCTTTCTTCCCCCCACGTGGACGTACGTGGAACTTGTTTAACAAGGGCTCACATTTGCTTAGATTATAACCCAATGCAATTACAGTCCCAGTAATTCCTGTCTCTTGGATATGCCAAGAGGTCTCTCCTTCCCCTATTAAACAAGAAGGTTCGTTGCTTCAAAGAGACGGTGGCTGCTGCCTGGGACAAAAGGTCTTTGTATCGTTCAATATTTCAAATTCCACTTTTCTCAGTTAAGAGGGAGTCCCCAGTTGCAGGCTTTGTTGACAGAGAAAAGGATTTCCAGCGTCCAGTAATCGTCCTTTATAGAGCAGGAGCAAAGCTGGGTGTTTGAATGTAGACTTTAGTGTGGTTTTCAGTTCAAGGCGGTCTTGTCCCACAGGAAGAAGGGCAATCCTCCTTCCCCTTTCCATTATGGAGGTGTGCGGGAGATATCTGAAGAGGGGAGGAACAATGGAAGGAAGCCAAAGAAGACAGAGCATTGGAATTTAGTAGGAAAACAGACTGCCTATAGGATGCCTGTGCTAACAGGTGGCAGCCAGAGTACTAGAGAAACTGTGTCCAGTCCAGTGAGACAATGAGCCTTCCAGTTTCTTAATGTCTGGTCAGGGTCCATAGGGAGTCCAGAAGTTTCTGCAGGCACCCCCGTAGGGACCTGAAATCAGTGAAGGGACCAATAGTATAGAATATGCCTGGGGACAAGTTAAGGTGGCCACAAAATATGTCATCTTTGTGCCCAGAAGGTGCCTCTGGTTATCGTAAGTAGATGCCAACACAACTTGGTTGCTTGCTGAGCCACAAAATGAAGGACATCCCAAGAGAGGTTTGCAGGGCCTCCAAGGCCTGCACACAGACCAGAGACACCTACCCTACCCTGAACCTCCACCTCTGCCGCCAGGAGGCTATATGGGGCATATATATGAGGCATGTGATATGTGAGGCTGTGTGTGTTTGAAGTGATGAGAGATACGTCAAACTAAAACCTTCTTATACAGCAGAGGAAACCATCAGCAAAATGAAAAGGCATCTTCCGGAATGAGAGAGAATGTTTATAGGTCATTTTAGGGGTTAATACCCAAAATACATAAAGAACATCTACAGCTCAATAGCAAAGAATGAACTGATTTAAAAATAGGCAGAGGAGGGATGCTTGGGTGCCTCAGTGGGTTAAGCCTCTGCCTTTCACTCAGGTCATGAACTCAGGGTCCTGGGATCCAGCCCCGCATCGGGGCTTGATCGCATCTGCCGAGCAGAGAGCCGGCTTCCTCCTCTCTCTCTGCCTGCTTCTCTGCCCACTTGTGATCTCTGTCTGTCAAATGAATAAATAAAATCTTTAAAAAAAATAGGCAGAGGAATGTAATAGACATTTTTCCAAAGAAGACACCCAAATGGCCAACAGGTACATGAAAAGATGTTCAGCGTCACTTGTCACCAGGGAAATGTAAATCAAAACCACAATGAGATAATGCCTCACGCCTGCTGGGATTACCGTTAGCAAAAAGACAAGAGATAACTAGTGTCGATGAGGATGTGGAGGAAAGGGACCTCCTGTGCACTGTTGGTGGGAATGCAAGTTGGTGCAGTTACTTTGGAAAACAGTATGGAGTTTCCTCAAAAAATTAAAAACAGAGCTGCCCTACGACTGAGCAATTTCATTGTTGGGTATTTCCCTGAGGAAAACAAAATCACAACCTTGGAAAGATGTCTGCACCCCTATGTTTACTGCAGCATTATTCGCCGTAGCCAAGACATGGAAACAACCTAAGTGTCCACCGGGAATGGATGAGTAAGATGTGGTATATATATGCAATGGAATATCATCCAGCCACAGCAAAAAAGAAAACCCTGCCATTTGTAACAGTGTGGATGGATCTCGAGAGCATTATGCTCAGTGAAATAAGGCAGACAGAGAAACACAGAAGCCATAGGATTTCACTTATATGTGGAACCCACAGAAGCTGAACTCACAGATGCAGGGAACAACTGCGGTTTGCCAGAGATGGGGGATGGGAGGTGGGAGCAGTGGGTGAAGTGGGCACAAGGAACACGCTTCCAGTTACAAGATAAACTAAGTCCTGGAGAAGTAACGTTTGGCTTGATGACTCTAGTTCAGAAACCATGTTGCACTGGAAATTGTTAAGAGAATAGAACTTAAAAGTTCCCGTCACAAGAAAAAAAAATTGTAACTGAATGTGGTGATGGATATTAACTAGACTTAACTGTGATAATCATTTTTCAATATGTACAGACATCGAATCAGTTTGTTATGAATGAGGCAGACTAATACAGTATCAACCAGAGCTCAGTGAAACTGGAAGAAAAGAAAGATGAGAAGAAGTTTGAACTTTGAATTATCTGTTTACCTAGAAAGATTGCTTTGGAATAGAAGGAACTATGTCACTGTGAGCTGTTAAGTTTACTGTCACCAGCCCACCCATCCGTCATGGTGGGCAGAGGAGCTCCAGAACAAGAAGAGGCCAAAGAGATGAAATAATGTGCATCTTTGCCCTTCTGAGACCCCGAATTTCAAGTCTGCTCCATTTTTACAAAATTGCAGCTCACTGATGGGCCCCAGGAGACACAAACAAGCTACAGGAAGCCTCTAAGTCAGAACATCCTGTCTTGAAAGGAAGATCGCAGGGAAATGTGGAGAGATAAACAGTTTTCCTGACTCCAACTTCTTCCCTGCCAAAGTCACCCACACAGAAACACACTCGTAATTTCACTCCTAAAATTTGAAATGGATGACACACGGTCCCATGGTCACCTGAGTCTGACGTGGCCCAGCCAGCCCTCTTCAGCGGCCACCACTGGCCAGGATGGCATTTTTCCCTGCTCTGTTTCTAAAGGGGGTTGAGATGGTCTCTCTTCTTCTAGCTTCTAAGAAGACACAGTCACAAATTGACCACCAAAGTAAAGAAACCTCTTGACTATCTGAGGAAATTACATGGCTCTTTGAACAATGGTCAACAACCTGATTTTTCAGGAACATTACTTGTGGTTGACATTTGGGACTGGGGACCATGAGACCTGAAGCTGTAGATGGTGGGTGATGACTATTTTTTAAACGAGCCGGGGTGTGGCCCCCAAGTGCAGGTGTCCCAGGAAAAGGGGTCTGCGGGCCGAGCATCTGTCTCAGGATCGTGATCTCTTTGGTGTGGGAATGGGATCAAGAAGGTGGTCTGACATCCCACTACACTCCTTCTGCTCAGAATCCCATGAATAACAGAGAAGATGCTTTCAAAGGGAAAAAAAAAAAAAACAAAAAACAGTGAGTGACACCTTCTCCCAGATCTGTTCCAGATTTCTGCCCTGCAAGTCAGGGCAGAGGGATGGGCAAGAGGCCCGAGAGGCCCGCGGATGGGCAAGAGAGATGGACAATGTTTACCCTGACGGATGGGGTGGGAGGAGCTGCCTGGGGCTGACTGTGGGCTCAGGGGACGTGGGCTCAGAAGAGGATGTTAAGATGTCAAAGAAGGGAGAGGGGGGCAAGACGGCGGAGGAGCAGCGGACGGAGACGACATCGGGTCGCGGGAGACCAGCCACCCGGTCATCCGACCATCCCGAACCCGACAAAGCCGTCCAGAGACCGGAGAGAACAAGAGCAGCGATTCCGGGAGCAGAAAAGCGACCACGTTCCGGGAGGCGGGACCGGCCACGTGCGGGGGGACGGACCGCGGGGGAGGGGCGGCTCCCGGCCGGCGGCGGGGCGGAGCCCAGAGTCGGACCGTGTAGACATCGCTCCACGGGGACGTCGCTGCAGAGGGGGGGCGGGGCGGGGATGGCGCAGTCTCGGTCCCGGGGGTCCCAGAAGGACGGGGCTGTGAGGGCGGCGGAGCGCAGGGGTCGGAGCGGGGACGCGGCCGCAGACACGGGCCGAGGAGGGGCTCTCAGCTCGGGTCCCCTTCACCCAGGACCGAGGCGCAGTCAGGCCGCGGCTCTCCGCGCAGGGACCCCACAGGCGGCGGATCCGGGGACACTCACCGTCCTTCTCCGGGGGAAGCGAGCGGGAGTGCGCGGCGGGAAGCTGCGGGTTTGCGGACGCCAGACGGGGCCGCGCCAGAGACGGAGACGCGCGGTCACAGGCCGGGGAGCTCGGAGCGCGGCGGAGACCCGGGAGCCGGGAGGGACCATCGGCTTTTCTCCGGGGCGCGCTGAGGGGTGGCCCGAGCTCTTGGCTCCTCCTGGCCGGAGACTGGGCGGCCGCCATCTTCATTCCCGTCCTCCAAAGCAGTACGGAAAGCGCTGAGGGAACAAAAGCTCCGAGCGCGAACCAGCAAACCGCGCCGAGGACTTAGCCCGCCCCTGGCAAGGCCGGTGCAATTCCGCCTCCGGCAAAGACGCTTGAGAATCCGCAACGGCCCCTCCCGCAGAGGATCAGCGCGAACATCCAGCCAAGACCAAGTTTACTGATCCAGGAGGACTGCGGGAGTCCAGAGAGGGGAAAGCAAAGGATGGAAGTCATGGCTTTCTCCCCATGATTATTTAGTCCTGCAAATTAATTAAAAATTTTTTTGAATTTTATTTTTTTCTTGTTCTATTTTCTTAACTTTTCTTCTTTCCTTTTTTAAACTAGTTTATCTTAATACTTTTCTGAAAAAAAAATCTTTTAAACCATCATTATATTTTATCCTTCAATGTATTTAACCTTATTTTTTGTATACATATAGGGGTTTTTTCCTAAAAATTTTGGGATACAATTTCTTCTAATAGATCAAAATATACCCTAAATCTAGCACAGGGCTTTTTTCTAGTCTCTAGGCTGAGCACATTCTCTTCACTTATTTTTTTCTTTCCTCCTTTTTCCAACCAACTTATCAATTCCTTTTTTACGATTTTTAAAAAAATTTTCATCTTTACAGTCATATTCCATCCCTTCATTGTGTTTACCCTTATTTTTGTATATAAATATATGTGTTTCTTTCTTTAAATTTTGGGGAGGTAGTTTCTTCTAAGAGACCAAAATACACCCAAAATCAAGAGGGAGGCTCTGTTCTATTCATCAGTTTAATAAATATATACATATGTATGTATATATATTCTTTTTACCCTCTTTTTTCTCACCCTGATTTGGGGTCTCTTCTGACTTGGTTAGCATACATTTTTCTGGGGTCTTTGTCACCCTTTTAGTATTTTTATTTTCTCTTTCATATATTCTTATCTGGATAAAATGACAAGGCGAAAAAATTCACCACAAAGAAAAAGAACAAGAGGCAGTACCAAAGGCTAGGGACCTAATCAATATGGATATTGGTAATATGTCAGATCTAGAGTTCAGAATGACGTGTCTCAAGGTGCTAGCTGGGCTCGAAAAAGGTATGGAAGATATTAGAGAAACCCTATCTGGAGAAATAAAAGCCATTTCTGGAGGAAAAAAAAAGAACTAAAATCTAACCAAGCTGAAATAAAAAAAGCTATTAATGAGGTGCAAACAAAAATGGGGCTCTTACTGCTAGGATAAATGAGGCAGAAGAGAGAATTAGTGATATAGAAGACCAAATGACGGAGAATAAAGAAGCTGAGCAAAAGAGAGACAAACAACTACTGGACCACGAGGGGAGAATTCGAGAGATAAGTGATGCCATAAGACGAAACAATATTAGAATAATTGGGATTCCAGAAGAAGAAGCAAGAGAGACAGGGGCAGAAGGTATATTGGAAAGAATTATTGTAGAGAATTTCCCCAATATGGCAAAGGGAACAAGCATCAAAATTCAGGAGGTACAGAGAACCCCTCTCAAAATCAATAAAAATAGGTCCACACCCTGTCATATAATAGTAAAACTTACAAGTCTTAGTGACAAAGAGACAATCCTGAAAGCAGCCCAGGACAAGAAGTCTGTAACATACAACAGTAGAAATATTAGATTGGCAGCAGACTTATCCACAGAGACCTGGCAGGCCAGAAAGAGCTGGCATGATATATTCAGAGCACTAAACGAGAAAAACATGCAGCCAAGAATACTATATCCAGCTAGGCTAGCGTTGAAAATAGAAGGAGAGATAAAAAGCTTCCAGGACAAACAAAAACTGAAAGAATTTGCAAACACCAAACCAGCCCTACAGGAAATATTGAAAGGGGTCCTCTAAGCAAAGAGAGAGCCTAAAAGTAGTAGATCAGAAAGGAACAGAGACAATATACAGTAACAGTCACCTTACAGGCAATACAATGGCACTAAATTCCTATCTTTCAATAGTTACCCTGAATGTAAATGGGCTAAATGCCCCCATCAAAAGACACAGGGTATCAGAATGGATAAAAACCCAAACCCCATTGATATGCTGTCTACAAAAAAACTCATTTTAGACCCAAAGACACCTCCAGATTTAAAGTGAGGGGGTGGAAAACAATCTACCATGCTAATGGACACCAAAAGAAGCTGGGATGGTAATCCTTATAACAGATAAGTTAGATTTTAAGCCAAAGACTATCATAAGAGATGAGGAAGGACACTATATCATACTCAAAGGGTCTGTCCAACAAGATCTAACAATTTTAAATATCTATGCCCCATCATAGGAGCAGCGAACTATATAAACCAAATTAAAAAATCAAAGAAACACATGACAATAATACAATAATAGTAGGGGACTTTAACACCCCCCTCACTGAAATGGACAGATCATCCAAGCAAAAGATTAACTAGGACATAATGGCCTTAAATGACACACTGGACCAGATGGACTTCACAGATATATTCAGAACATTCCATCCCAAAGCAACACAATACACATTCTTCTCTCATGCACATGGAACATTCTCCAGAATAGATCACATCCTGGGTCACAAATCAGGTCTCAACTGGCACCAAAAGACTGGGGTCATTCCCTCCGTATTTTCAGACCACAATGCTCTGAAGCTAGAACTCCATCACAAGAGGAAAGTTGGAAAGAACTCAGATACATGGAGGCTAAAGAGCATCCTACTAAAGAATGAATGGGTGAACCAGGAAATTAAAGAAGAATTGAAAAAATTCATGGAAACAAATGATAACGAAAACACAACTGTTCAAAATCTGTGGGACACAGCAAAGGCAGTCCTGAGAGGAGAGTATATAGTGATAGAAGCCTTTCTCAAGAAACAAGAAAGGTCTCAAATACACAACCTAACCCTACACCTAAAGGAGCTGGAGAAAGAATAACAAAGAAAGCCTAAACTCAGCAGGAGAAGAGAAATCATAAAGATCAGGGCAGAAATCAATGAAATAGAAACCAAAAGAACAGTAGGACATATCAACAAAACTAGGAGCTGGTTCTCTGAAAGAATTAATAAGATTGATAAACCTCTGGCCAGTGGGAATGCAAGCTGGTGCAGCCACTCTGGAAAACCTCATGGAGGTTCCTCAAAAAGTTGAAAATAGAGCTACCCTATGACCCAACAATCACACAACTGGGTATTTACCCTAAAGATACAAATGTAGGGATCCGAAGGGGCACATGCACCCAAATGTTTATAGCAGCAACATCCACGATAACCAAACTGCGGAAAGAACCTAGACATCCATCAACAGATGAATAGATAAAGAGGTGGTCCATATATACAATGGAATACTATGCAGCCATCAAAAGAAATGAAATCTTGCCATTTGTGATGACGTGGATGGAACTAGAGGGTATCATGCTTAGCGAAATAAGTCAATAGGAGAAAGACAACTATCATATGATCTCCCTGATATGAGGAAGTGGAGATGCAACATGGGGGGTTAAGGGGGTAGGAGAAGAATAAATGAAACAAGATGGGATTGGGAGGGAGACAAACCATAAGAGACTCTTAATCTCACAAAACAACAGAGGGTTGCTTGGGGGTGGAGGGGTAGGGATAAGGTAGTTGGGTTATGGACATTGGGGAGCATTTGTGCTATGGTGAGTGCTGTGAAGTGTGTAACCTGATGATTCACAGACCTGTACCCCCTGGGGCAAATACTACATTATATGTTAATTAAAAAAATGTCAAGGGGTGCCTGGGTGGCTCAGTGGGTTAAAGCCTCTGCCTTCGGCTTGGGTCATGACCCTGGGGTCCTGGGATCAAGCCCCACATTGGGCTCTCTGCTCTGCGGGGAGCCTGCTTCCTCCTCTCTCTCTCTGCCTGCCTCTCTGCCTACTTGTGGTCTCTGTCTGTCAAATAAATAAATAAAATCTTTAATAAAAAAATGTCAAAGGAAAATTCCAGCAGACAAGCAGAGCAGGGAAGGAGCACTCTAGGGGAGGACAGAGGATGGGACGTACAAGCTGAGTTACTCCCCAGCTTGCAAATGGTTTTCTCTGTGATTCGGCCATCTGTGTTTGCTCAGTGGCACCCATCGAAGTCAGGTTCCTACCCCCACCCCCAGAAACTGCGGGATAAGGGTGCTGCCTTCCTGGATAAGGATGGCTCCCAGGTCTGCGAGAAGGACATCCCTGTGTCAGAAAGTTAGCATGAGGCTGGAGAGGATGTATACATTACCTCCAAAGGGCAGAGAACGAATTTTCATTGACTCGTCTTCTAGAGTCGCTGCCCTTAGAAAAGGGAGGTCGGGGCCTCGAGTCAGGAAGAAACCGGTCCCAGTGCAGGGAGCTCGGTCAGCCGACGAAGCAAAAGATCTTTTGCTCTTAGTGGAAGGATCCTCTGGGTAGTGGCACTTTCTCTCTTGCTCGCTAGATGGCACTGTGTTTGCTCCTGAGACCTTCTTGAGCGAGGCTCAGACACCAGCAGGGGCCAGAAGTTTCCAAGGTTCCCTCCTCTCCGTGGCACACTCCCTGCGGCTCTCCCTAAGGTGTCCAACGGTGCCTTGAACTCCATATGTAACCTCAGAGCTTGTCTCTGGCATGTTCACTGGTCCTAAATGCTACTTTGTGAGGGTCAAGGGGTTCCTGGCCATGCCCCCCTGTCAGATTGTGGGCACCGTAACGGGCCTTGGGCCAGGTGCCCTGATGGGCAGAATTCACTGGTCCTGGATTCCTAGTGACCCTGCGTCTGTCATTGTAGCCATGAGGGTTGGTCCTGGCTCTGTGGCCCAGGTATTGAAGTGCTTGTTGCATTCAAGAGATGGGATCCCAGATGTGGACCTTGGTGGCCCAGCTGGATAACCCACCCTTTCCCCGCATTTTCTGGAGGGTTAGCGACAGCTTTGCCTTGGGGGAAAATTATAGCAGGTCATTAACTGAAGTGCTCAAAGCAGCGGTTTTTATCTTTTGTCAAATCCTGAACTCACAGAGAGGCCTTCATTAGCTGTCCTGCTGGAAGAATCTAGAAGGAGAAATCTCTCAGAGCATGGACAAGGAGAGAGATTCTTCTTCCCAGGCTTGGAGAAGGTTGAAGTATTGGGAATCCTCTTCCTGTCCCGGAGATACACCGGGTAACCTCGACTGATGAGCACAGACACGGACGTTTTAGAGAGCGCCCACCCCGGAGCTCCTGACCCCTCCAAAGTGTGTGACGAGCACTTTCGGGGCCTGGGCTGGGGTCCAAGCCTGGATCCGTCTGATGGATCCTCCTCACACGTGAAAGGGCTCTCGGCCAGCTCTACGCCCCCGGACCACAATTCCTTCCCCCAGAGACGAGCCTTCTGGGTAAGGAGGCAGCCGCGTGTCTCGGTTTCCCTCAGAAACAGACGCTGAGACAAAGACTTACGCGCGCGCAGTTCGTCTGAGATGAGCAGAAAACCAGTGGGGAAGGGACAGGAAGGCCACCGCCGACGGAGCCGGCCGGCACTCGGATGCCTGAGCTTACTTCTGTGGGGAGATGCGGAAACGGCACGAATGCCTTCCCACCGTTGTGCCGGCTCAGAGTCTCGCCCGGAGCAGAGAGCAAGCTGGGCGTGCGCGCACGACTCCCGTCGGGTACCGCTCGGTGGCTGTCCGAGGGCCCCGGGCAAAAAGACACCAGAAGTCAGCCACACTGCGGAAGGCCCGAGGGCCACCAACAGCTGCTGTTACTAATGTCCCTCTGCCAGCAAGTGGGCCTGACGGGAAAGGCTCTCCCAGGCCCCATGGGCCCCAGAGGAGGACCACAGGGTTTCCTCTCTGTAGTTCCGGAGAGACCGTGGGGCAAATGCTCAGCCTGGGATGCAACCAGAGAAACGTGTCGAAGGTCGGTCATCCGGACAGGTGACACAGGCAAGCATCCTTGACCTAGTGGGTCGCCAAACGGAACTTGGGACCGGGAAAGCCAGGAGCAGAGTAACAGGGAGAGTTAGTTACCAGGAAACGTTCTAGACTGATGGCCTCACAGTGGTTTCCCCAGGGCGGGCTGAGAGGCGGGTTCCCGGTCTCCCTTCCCGGCGACCCTGGCAGAGGGCTGGCTGTGATGACCCAGGATGTCGGCACCGTTCTGGGATATTGTGGGGCCATCTGGGCTGGTGATGGGAGTCGGGGTGGACAGGTCGGATGAGACACAGCATGGGGTCGGCACATGGGACGCTCTGGTCACCGTTCTTTTGCTGAAGTGTGCTGCTGTCACCGTTATTACCAGTGGTTAGGGGATCACCCACCGAAAGGCCTTGAGCTCCCTTGGGATTTGGCTCCAAGAACCTTGTCTGGCATCAGGCAGCGCCTCCTTGGTAAGGTAAGACCCGGACAAGAACTCTGTCTCTTCAGTTTCTTTTCTTTTCTTTCTTCCTTTCTTTCTTGTAGGCTCCGCGCCCAACGAGGGGCTTGAACCCGTGACCCTGAGATCAAGAGGCGAACACTCTATCGGCCAAGCTGGCCGGGGGGCTCCTGTGAACTGCAGGGCTCAGGAGTCTGTGAACTCGGACGGGGAAAGAATTATGCCTTTGGCTGAAAATAATTACACCTTTAGTATCTTTTGCCTCTGAAAGAAACTTAGCGTTTCCTTCCATCATGAAAGTCGACCACAAACTGCAGCAGGTGAAAAGCACCACACCTTTGTCAGCCACAAAATCATAGTTTCGTGTCAGATTGGTCCTTGCGGAAATCTTGTGATGTAGACTCTACAACTTCTTATTTTTAATTTTAATTTTAACTCTCTTTGCTGGGGAGGAGCAGAGGGAGAAACAGGGTCCCCAGCAGGCTTCGCGCCCGGCGCACAGGCGGATCGGGGCTCGATCTCACCACCCTGAGGTCATGACCTGAGCGGGAATCAGGAGCCGGATGGTTCACCAGCGGAGCCACCCAGGCGCCCTCTTGTCCAACTTTGAAATTCCAGGGACTGGACCCGTCCCATCTTCCACTGAACGTTTTAGTGAAAAGGCACATGTATTTTGGTATCACAGTTTGTGTATTTCTGTATAACTGGGTTTCTTCCCCGTGGTCCCACCTCCTTCACTTCTCCCACTTCTGAGTGTTATTCTAAGAGGGGTCTCTAGGCTCCTGCAGCCTGCCCAACGCGTCCCCTGCGTGGGAAGGGTTACAAGTGCCCGGCAGGCCCCAGATGCCAGCAGGTGCAACGTCAGGCCAGCGACCAGAGCGCGGGGAAGGGACCGGAGCGCCCTGGGCTCCCCGTCTCCTCAGGCCCCGAAGAGTCACCCAAATGCCACAGTCCCTGGTTTCTACTCCCACAGCGGGGAGGGCACGGCGGGGTGCATTGTCCTTGCTGGGAACCAGGGAGGAGGCGCGCAGAGCTCGGGCTGTCCCCGCGTCCCGCCACCACCGTGTTGCCTGCTCGGTGGCCCTGGCCACTTCGCCACACACAGACCCGCCGCCAGACCCCTCTCAACCAGCAGCGGAAGACTTCCAGCAGGGCCGCTGCGTGTGCGGTGCGAGGAGCCCCCCCACCTCTGACATGTCTCCCCAAAACCTTTGCGATGAGCTGGGACGCCCGGCCCACCCTCTTCTGCAAGTTTCTCTCTTGCCGTCCTCCCCACTGTTTGCTTATCTGGCTCCTTCTCCTCTTCCTTTTTCTTTCTGTTTTTTTTTTTTTCTTTTCTTTTCTTCTTTTTCTTTTTTCTTTCTTTCTTTCTTTCTTTCTTTTTTTTGGTCTCTTTTGCTGTCTCTGAATGTCTCTCGGCTGTGTCTCTCCTTCTTTCTGCTCTTCTCTCCCTGTCCCTCTGAGCGTGGTTCTTTCTCTCCTTACAGATGTTTCCGTTGTCTCTCCCTGGCCCTTCCTGCCTCTCTCCCCTCTCTCCTTCCTCTCTTACACACACATGCACATACACACACACACACACACAGATCCTTCCAGAGGCTGCCTGCAGCTGTATGAGGCTGGGGACCAGAGGGCAGGGTGGGGAGCCTCTCCTCCCGGCTCTCATGCAATCCACTGTCCTCCCCACCCCGCGCCCCCAGGCGGTCTCGCTGCATGACTGGTGCACCTGTAGCCTGCCCGGTGAGACTGTGAGGCCCGCGCAGGTGCTGGCTGGGTCTCGGAGACGTTCTCCATCTCGCTCTGACGAGCCTGGCCAAGCGCCCTCAGTCCTCTGGGTCCCGGTCTCCTCCTGCAGATGGGCCTCACCAAGTCAGGTTCAATACTGGGTTTCAGTGGGGTTCCGGTGGGACCTCAGTGTGTGACGGGCAGCTGGGTGACTGCTGCCGCTCGGCCTCCAGGCCCTCCCGTATCCCCTTGCTGAGTGCGGGCCAGCCCCGGTGACTGCCTCTAGAAAGGGGAACGTGGCCACAGTGGTGGGATTTCACTTCCGAGGGGAGGCCACGCAGGGTCGTGTTTTCCATCTCACCGGCTCTTTTCCTCTCTGGTGTTCCTGCTTGTGCTGATGAGCTGCCGTGTCATGAGGGCCACACGGCAAAGAACCGAGGCCTCGGGCATCTGGCCAACTGCCCACAAAGGACGGAAATCCTGAGTCCGCCTGAATCACCCCAGTGACCGTGGATCTTGGAAGGAGGTCCTCCCCTAGTCCAGCTTCAAAGCAACTCCATCCAGGGCCAACATCTGGATTGGAGCCCAAGGGAGCCACTGAGGTAGGACCCAGGGACGCTGCCCAGAGGGACTGTGAGGTCAGAAGTGTGTTAAGTCCCTAAGCTTCGGAATCATTCGTCAGGCAGCACCGGACAGCTACCGCGAGGCATGAAGGACTTGTGTCAGCGAGGGGAAGCCGACGCTCGGTGACAAACAGACCCGAGCATGCAGGGACTGACAAACAGCGTGAGGTGTTCTGGTCAGTGCGGGGCTCTCTCACACGGTCGTTCGGGAGTGAGAACCCTTCCGCTGTGCGGCACCACCGTCCCTGAAGATCCCTCGTCGTCTGCATCCAGCTCAGAAGGGCCAAGACAGCAGGTGGAGGCCAAAGACAGCCAGGCGTTGGGTTCTTCTCCGTGTCACCTGTCCTGACGTTGACATTTCCAGGGACGTGTTCCTGAGAAGTTCTTGCCTTTCTCCTCTCATCCAGGTCCATGCGTCCTCACGTGGCCTAACCGAGGCCTGGGCAGGGGTGTCTCCTCTTCAGCGGCCTGCCAGTGCTCAGGCGATGGGTTCTACGGGAGTTTGGCCTGCTTCGGGGAGAGGTCACCGTGTGCTGCCATGGTTGACTGATTCCTTAATTCCCCTGCAAAAGCATGAGCTCCAGAAGGTTCCCACACCACCCCATGTCTGCACCGTCAGGGTTGACCCAGTGCACGCAACATTTTAAGCTGCCCCGAGTCAGGTTTGCTGAATCAGAAGAGATGTAATCTCTGAACCGGTAAAGATGTTGCTCAGTGCCATGGGGCAAGAATCCCAAATAACTGTTGTGCGAACCAAAGACTTATTTATTGCTTTATTTTTCTCCCATGTAAAGAAATTGGTAAGTAACAACCCAGGGTTAGTATTTGCTGCCACACGGTGCTCAAGGTCCCCTTATAATTATAATATGGTGCCGCAGCTGTAGCCATCCGGTCCGTGTTCTAGGCAGCAGAAAAAAGGCGGGGTCCAGGGCCAAAGGGTATGTCTCCAAGCTGAATCGGCCTCTATTTTTAAGATTTATTTATTTATTTTAGTGAGAGAGAGAGACAGAGAGCAGGGGTAAGGGCAGAGGGCAAGGGAAAGAGAATTTCAAGTAAACTCCGTGCTGAGCAGGTAGCCCAGTGCAGGCCTTGATCCCATGACCCTGAGATAATGACCTGAGCTGAAATCAAGAGTCGACCTTTAACTGACTGTGCCACCCAGGTGCCCCTGAATGGGCCTCTTTTCAAGAGCATCCCCAGAAGAACGACTACTTACCTCTCAGTGGCCTCCCCCATCTGCCAGGGAGGCTGGGAAATGGGGCTTCCTCGCCGGGCACCTTGCTGCACCCAGCAATAGCAAGTTCTCTTGCCAAAAAGGGGGAGATCGGACAGAGCAGCAGCTTCCGATACAGCCTCTTACTCCTCAAGGGAGCAGAAAGATGGATTCCCGCTGATCCAAATCCCAATTGGCTTTTCCATAATACCCATTAATGGTATTGGCGAAACTGTCTTTATCATTACACTCTTCAGGCTCCCCACTGAGAAATGACCCCAGGCCGTGGCTCCCTTGTTACCGCTAATAACGGTCAAGTGCGAGAGAATGGCCCTGCCATCTCTGGGACAGATGGATAGCCACTAGCCAGACTGTGGCATCTGGTAGCTGAGATGATTGGAGAGACAATGCCCATGGCGCACCTTTTTTCTTTTTTTTTAAGTGGCAGTAGACTTATTTATTTTTTTTTTTAAAGATTTTATTTATCCACTTGACAGACAAAGATCACAAGCAGGCAGAGAGGCAGCAGAGTGCGAGGAGGAAGCAGGCTCCCTGCTGAGCAGAGAGCCCAATGTGGGGCTCGATCCCAGGACCCCGGGACCATGATCTGAGCTGAAGGCAGAGGCCTTAACCCACTGAGCCACCTAGGCACCCCTAGACTTATTTTTTAACAGTTTTAGATTATGGAAGAGTTGCACAGATAATACAGAGAGTTCTCATAACACATCCCTCGACCCACAGTTTCCCTTATTATCAACACCTTACATTGGTATGATGCACTGTTGTAATTAATGATTCAATTATTGGTATTTTTTTCAATTATTGATATTTTTATTTTAATTTTTTAAACCTTTTATTTAAATTCCAGTGTGGTTAACATACAGTGTTATATTAATTTCAGGTGTACAATACAGTGATTCAGCACTTCCATAAAACAAACACCCAGTGCTCGTGACAAGGGACCTCCTTCATCCCCATCCCCCGGTTCACCCATCCCCCCTCCCCCTCCCCCTCCCCTCCTCCCTGGTAACCATCAGTTTGTGCTCTATAGTTAAGAGTCCTTAATTTACCTCTCGTTTTTTTCCCCCTTTGTTTCTTAAATTCAACATATGAGCGAAATCATATGGTATTTGTCTGTCTTTGACTTTTTCCTTTTTTTTTTTTTTAAGATTATTTATTTATTTATTTGTCAGAGAGAGAGAGCACACATAAGCAGGCAGAGGCAGAGAGAGAAGCAGGCTCCCTGCGGAGCAAGAAGCCCAATGTGGGACTTGATCCCAGAACCCTGGGATCATGGCCTGAGCCGAAGGCAGCCGCTTAACCGACTGAGCCACCCAGGCGCCCCAGGTCTTTGACTTTTTCCACTTAGCATTATACTCTCTAGCTCCAACCATGTTGTTGCAAATGGTAAGATTTCATTCTTTTTTTATGGCTGAGTGGTATTCCTGTGTGTGTGTGTGTGTGTGTGTGTGTGTGTGCGCGTGTACCACATATTCTTTATCCGTTCACTAATCAATGGACTCTTGGGCTGCTTCCATATCTTGGCTACTGTAAATAATGCTGCTGTAAACATAGGGTACATGTATCCCTTTGAATTAGTGTTTTTGTATTCTTTGGATCAATGCCCAGGAATGCAATTGCTGGATTGTAGGGTAGCTCTATTTTTAAATTTTTGAGGAACCTCCATGCTGTTTTCCACAGTGGCTGCCCCAGTGTGCATTCCCACCAATAGCACACATGGGTTCCTTTTTCTCTACATCTTCTCCAACACCTGTTGTTTCTTGTATTTTTGATTTTAGCCATTGTGGCAGGTGTGAGGTGGTATCTCATTGTGGTTTTGATTTACATTTCCCTGGTGATGAGTGATGATGGCCATGTTTTCATGTGTCCGTTGGCCATCTGGATGTCTTCTTTGGAGAAACGTCTTTCATGTCTTCTGCCCTTTTTTTATTGGATTATTTGGGTTTGGGGTGTTGAGCTGTGTAAGTTCCTTATACATTTCGGATACTAGCCTTTCACCCGATATGTCATTTGCCAATACCGCCCCCTCCATAGACTGTCTTTTAGTTTTGCTGACTATTTCCTCCACTTTGCAAAAGCTTCTTATTTTGATGTCGTCTTAATACTTTATTCTTGTTTTTGTTTCCATGGTTTACCATTATGAACTACAATTGATAATATGCTCAGATTTCTTTTTTTTTTAAACTCTGTCTCCTTTTTATTGTCCCAGGACCCCACATACGACACTACATTGCATTTGGTTTTCACGTCTCCTCAGGCCCGTCTTGACTGTGACACTTTTGCAGACCATTCTTGTTTGTTTGTTTTTCAAAGATTTTTATTTATTTGACAGACAGATCACAAGTAGGCAGAGAGGCAGGCAGGCAGAGAGAGGAGGAGGAGGCAGGCTCCCCGCTGAGCAGGGAGCCCGATGTGAGGCTCGATCCCAGGACCCTGGGATCATGACCTGAGCCGAAGGCAGACGCTTTAACCACTGAGCCACCCAGGCACCCACCATTCTTGTTTTTAATCCCTTGACAGTTAATGCGATTGGCCATTTCACAGAATGCCCCTCTACTGGAATTTGTCTCATGACCTGTCTGTGGTTCTGTGTTTTTCTGGAGGGAGACAGCAGAGGAAAGCGCCACTCACGCCTTCCTGAGACCCCATCCAGCTTTGGGCGATGGCTCTGTTTAGAAGGCAGATTCTTACACTGCGCCCAAAGCCACAGCCTGGCATCCCTCCATCTGGCCGCATTCCGACAGAGATCCAGACTGTCTCCCGTGGGTGTTCTCCCACCCCAAACCTTGGCGGTCCACTGAGTCTTCAAGCAGTGACTGCCAAGTTCAACACACTTGGCTTCTTCCTTGATAAGATGTGACCTCCAGGCTCATCCCCACCCATTCACTGAGTGGAGTACAAGGGGGCAGGACAGTCGCTGGATTTTCCGGATTTTCGGCTCCAGGATCCCACTGATTTCTCCTGGAGCTTGCTGGCCCGGATTAAGGCAACCATTAAATAAAGCTCGTTTCATTTTTATGCTAGATGCTTGCTAAGCCGTATCTCCCGTGGCATGCATTAGTACAGCTGGCTTTTCAGACCAAAGTGCGGGAACTTTAATTCATCTCATCAGAGCTAATCATGTTACGACCCTGTTACGCACTATGTATAGGAAGTCATGGGTATCTACATGCGAGGAAGAAGTGGGGAAGGATGTTCCTGATGCGATGAGCAGTGCTTCAAGGTCTCTCTGGGTGGCGGGATTATTAATGTTATCTTCTTCTCATTATTACTTACTTGTATTATCTAATTTCTCTAATGCACCATCAATTAATTTGTAAATTACATTAAACAAAAAAAAATTTTTTTGCTCCTGTTTGGATCAGATTACTTTCCTAGCTTGCGGGGGATGTTCTGAACCGTTTTGGGCAGGACTGGCTACGCCTCTCCTGTGAGTTCTGAGTGTGCGTGTGTGTGCTTTGGAACTTGGAGTTGATAAAAAGGGAGCAGAAGTCGGAGGCAGGAGGCCGGAATGTCCCGCCTGTTCTACATCAGCCGCGGCTGCATTGGGACAACGGTGCTCCTGGGACTCGGGGACACGCGGAACGAAATCAGTGCATCTCTGCTCCTCCGTCCTCCGAGGGTCTGTGCAGAAAACCTGACACAGGCCTTGTGACAGCCTAGTCCTCCTCCTCCTCCTTCTCTCGTGCCTGGGGCTTGTATGTTAGGACAGAGGCCTCAGAGCAAAGCCACCTGCGCAGACGCTGTAGCCTCGTGGTTATGAACCCGTGCTTTTGGGCGAGGCCGACTGGAGTCGAAACCCACACTGTCCACTTGCACACTCGTGAGGTCAGGCCGGATCCTGAGCTTTCTGAGGCTCGGTGTCTCATCTGTGCAGGCGAAATAGAAGCGCCTGCCCGGGGGTCGCTGGGGACACACCCGCAGGATGTGCTCCGGTCACGGTGGTGGCTGTAGTTATGGTGACAATTAGGCATCGGTACCCCACTCTCCAGACGCAAGGCGGGCCCGTCCTGCCGGAAAAACCCCACCAAGCCCGGCAGTCGGCACCAGCCGATGAAGAAACGAAGGGCAATCCCAGGAAAGCGGTGACGGCGGAAAATGAGTAAAAACAAAACTGAAACCCAAAGCCAAACCCAAACCAACCTTCTCTGCCTTTGCGAGGCACACTGGCTCGCACTCACCGTCGTCGGTGCCCAGCCTCCTCACGCCTCTGGGAAATTCTTTGTGGGTAAAAAAGACCTTTAAAGAGGGCGTAACTTAAAGTGAAATAAAACCTCAGAACACGAAGCGAAAACACACAGGGGCCACCGGCCTCGCACCGCGACAACCCGAGCACGGACTCTTCCTTCCTCGGAGGCGGCGGCTTTCCTCCGCTAAGCTGGCCTGTCCAGAGCCGGGCCCGACTGGTGTGACACCTGCAGAGACCCACCGGCACGAGGAGAGCCTCAGCCAGCAGGGGCGTCCGTCGGGGTCAAGGTCAGGGTCGGGTCAGAGTCAGGCCGTGATCATTCAGTTAGGAGGTGTGGCTCTCCTCTACCCGTGGTACCTGTTTGGGAGTGACCCAGAGGTGAGCAACCGGAAGAAAGGCAAGGGTTGGGAACAAGTCCCAGAGCAACGAGACCGTCCTAGGTCCGTTGGTGCCACGTCCTCACACGACTGGGCGGGATGAGAAGAGAACCACGCTGTGCTTTTTTATTTTTATTTTTCAAGATTTTATTTATTTATTTGACAGAGAGAGAGAGAGCGCGCATGCACGCATAAGCAGGGGGAGCGGCAGAGAGAGAGGGGGAAGCAGGCTCCGTGCTGAGCAGGGGGCCCGATGCGGGGCTCGATCCCAGGACCCCGGGATCATGACCTGAGCCGAAGGCAGAGGCTTAACCGACTGAGCCACCCAGGCGCCGCCCCCTGGTGCTCTACAGGCACCTGCAGGTTCTCCGACTTCTGCAGCTGCAAGACGCCCATAAGATTTTCAGCGGTTTTCCTTCCTTCCGGTAATCATCTAACCATCAGCATAAAGCCATTCTGGGTGAGCTGAGGACCAGGCGCGCCCGCCGTGAATCGGGGACGAGGCTTAGAGTTGATGTCACAGCAGCACCGGCACCAGCGAGCGCCGCAGTAATGGTCCGTGTGAGGGAGAAGCAAGGAAGGGAGACTTTCACAGACGCGCGGCTGCCGCTCCGGAAGGCCGGGGGGATGGAGCCTCCTGCCTGCTCCGGCCCGCGTCGTCCTTTCCACGCGCCAGGACAGCTGGGACGAAGGGAGGTTCTGCGCCGAGCGAGCGAGTGGCGGGTAAACGTTCCCGAAGCAGCTGGTGTGCGGAAAGGAGGAGGAGGGTTCAAGCTGTCTCCAGAGCCCGAGCGGCCTGGGCCTGGGCGGTCACTGCCAACAGGGCCACTTGGTCCGGGCACGCGGGGCTGCCGCGGGGCTGAATGCTAACTCCGGTTTTACTGACTTCGTGCATTTGTATCGACTTGTACATTTATTTTTATTTTATAGCGGTAACGGGTCCATGAGCAAAAGCTGTTTGGTGTTTATACATATTTGAGGAACACGACAATAAAAGATAAATTAGGTCAACCCTGAGGGGCTGTGAGGATTGTTGTTTTTTTTTTTTTTTCTCAGAAGGATTCTGTCTATTCATTTTCCTAAGAAACAGTAAATGAACATTTTGTTCCCCCAATAGGCGACCAATCCCGAGGCGAACGGGGTATGGCTTCCCCGGCCCCGAAACGGCGCCGATCGCCGGGGGTGGCGGGGAACTTGCCGTCCGCGGGTTGTTTTCTGTCCGCTACAGCCCGCGCTGTGACAACTTCAGGCCACACCGAGGATTTTTACCCGCAGTTCGTCTTGTTGTCTGCGCTCCAGAGGGTGGGCGGCGGGAGGCGGTCCTGACACCCGGTGCCCGCAGCTTCTGCCCTCGGGCACGCTGTCTGCAGAGCGGCTGAGGCAGACACCGCGCGCCCGAGGAAGGCCAGGACCCAGGGAAACCGGGAACGAGGCGACCGTTAGCCCCTGGGGTATTGGGAAGCCTCTGTTCACTAAGGACGACGGTGACGGCGGGCCAGGCCTGACGGTCTCCGTGTCCCGCCGCCACCCGCGGCCCCGGTGGCCCGTCTGGCTGGGTTCTTCAGCTTGGCTCTCGGTGCTCGGGCAGCGCCGGGCGCCCACGGCGAGAGGTGGCCGGTGAAATGCAGCGGGGCACCTCCTGCAGGAGCTGTCGGCTGCGGCCTCTCGGGCGAGGACCCCGACATCTCTACAGACACCAGATCCCCATTTCCGCCGCAGGAGCAGACCCCGTCGCGGGACGCCAGGCTCCGGGGCCGGGGCGCTGTGTCTCCTTCTGTATCGTGCATGTCTTCTCGCATGTGCCGCATCTGTGTTCCTCTCTCCAACACAAGCCTCAAAGGGTCAGGACTAGGATCCTGGCCGGCACGTGCTCCGCGACGCTTAGCTCCTTCTGCTTCCCTCCCTCTCTTCCTCTTAAAACACAAATCAGAGGAGAAGCGTCCGGAGCTGCTTGTCAGACTGAACGGAAACGGGCGTCTGAGTTTGGGGCCCCTCGGATCGCTCGGCCCAGGTTTCGGGAACTTCCCGACTAAGTGAGAAAGAGAGCACACGAGCAGGGGTGAGGGGCAGAGGGAGAAGCAGGCTCCCCGCTGAGCAGGAAGCCGACGTGGGACTCGATCCGGGACCCCCAGGATCATGACCTGAGCCGAAAGCAGATGCTTGACCAGCGGAGCCCCCGGGCGCCCGGTTGCCGCTTAGCAGCAGCGTCTACAGCAGCCGCGGTGCGGGAGCGGCCGAGCCCGGACCGCGCGGGAAAGGATGAAGACGAGGCGGCCGACGCGCACGTGCGTTGTTACTGGGCCGTCGAGATGAAACTCGTCCTCTGCGACCGCAAGGCTGGAGCGAGGCGCATAATCCTGAGCGAAGTAAGTCAGAGAAAGACAACTGCCCTGTGCGATTCCACTCTTACGTGGGATTCAAGAAACAAGTGAGCAAAGGGGAAACGGGGGGGGGGGGGGGGGG
>NW_019154097.1:42244320-42358016 GCF_002288905.1 Enhydra lutris kenyoni
GGGGGAGCAGTTGACGGGGTCTAAGGGGCAGCCTGGCCACGCTGAGCCCTGGGTGGTCACGGAAGTGCTGAACCGCTACATTGTACACATGACATGAACATGACACTATTTGTTAACCACACGGGAATTCAACTAAAAACTTAATAAAACACAAGCAAAAACAAGAGGAGCTGCTGGCAAGGAGCAGGGACTGGGGACCCGAGGCCAGTTTCCTGCTGGCCCTGGGTTCCCGGCCTCCCGCACAGGCTCCAGGCCCCTCCCAAGCCCGTCCCCGGGGGGCCGTCACGGGGCTGGGGGCCAGGCAGTGGGGCTGTCGCTCAGCCCTTCTCAGAGCGGCCGTCCCAAGCCAACTGGAAGGAGAGAACAGCGTGCAAATGGGGCAACTCATGGGGCAGCCGTGGGAGAGCCCCTCGGTCGGCCGGGGCCCAGCTCCCACCCTCTGGGAGACGGCGGTACGGTGTGAGAACAGCAGGAAGATAGAGCAGACAGACAGAAACGGCTTCGGGAAACCAAGCAGAAGGGCTCGGAGGGGGTTAAGACTGTGCTTTCCCAGTTTTCCTCTTTCCCCTTCCCTGGCCCCCGGAATGAGCACAGAGACGGGTTCGAGGAAGAGTGCACAGAATCAGAGACGTCGGTGGCTAGGCCTGGACATGTGTCGGGCACCACCTGTGAGGTTTTCGTCCATATAGATAGGGAGGGGGATTGAGAGAAAAGAAGAAATAGTCACCGGACAGGGAAGTGGGGGCGCAGGTGAGGGACTGAGGGGACAGACGGGGCGTGGAGCAGAGGCTGTCCCAGCTCGGCCCCCTCTACAGAGTCCCCGGCCCCCAGCAAGGGCAGGGAGTGAGATCCCCAGCTACAGATGGTACCAACTCCCACCGTTTGCTGAAGGAGCATGAGGCGTCCCTGGAGCCCAACGCCCGGAGCCCGCTGCTACTATGAGGACACGTGGCCCTTTCCTGCAGAAGGAAGGAAGCCGCCCGGGGCCCATGGAATGCCTCAGCGGGATCTGTGGTCAAAACCTCAGCTTCCGGCGAAACAGGCTGCAGCCTTCTTTCTGTTTTCCCTTTGAGACCCACACGGGGGGAGAACAGAGCAGTCAGGCCGGACCCCACCGCACGGCGTGGTATCGTGAAATTCCCTCAGTGTCTCCCTGGACCCCGCTGGGAGCCTGCTGGCCTTAGCGCTTTTCACTTCACGGTGACCCCGAGACGCCGTTATTAAAGTCTGAGGAGCTCCTTATTACCGAACGGCTGCACTTTCTATCACGTGCTCATGGACCCCGGTTCTCGCAGAACCCCGAAGAAAACTGGCATGCGTGTCTGTGTGGCCCCAACGAGATGGACCTTCTCGGCTTCCTCACAGGGAGGAGGTGCTGTCCTAGCTAAAGGGACCCCTGACCATACCCATTTCCTTGACGGAGCTCCGGCACCTTTCAGGACCCACATCTCCATGAGAACAGGGGGCAGGTGCTTCCGCCAGAGGCACCGTGGTTTTGAGAGGTGTCTGGGGGCTGCACGGCATCAGGAGCAGGTCGATCAGGGCGACGCAGATGGGTCACCACAACCCTCCTCCCCTCTTCAGCTTCCGGCACCAGCCTGATTCCCCCACGCTGGGCGCCCCCAGGGCGTCAGTAAGGGAATGCTGAATGCTAAATTCTGTCCCGCTTTGGGGGGACGTTGAGTTCAAGTGGAGGCTGGCTTTGTGTCTGCCTCTGCTCCGAGGGCTGTTGCTTAGAGTAAGACCAAACCCTCAAACCAAAGGAGCCCTCCGCCATGTTCCAGGAGCTCCCCCCGAGCCCCGGGTTCTGGAAGGACCAAGAAGCAAACAAGGCTGCTCTGGGAAGTGCTCACATGTGTTTATTTCACAAGGGAGGAACGGGGCAGGGCGCGATCACCAAGAAGATGCCACCAAAGGAGACACAGTGAACCCCAACTGGGCGACTACAGGATTTGGTTCTGGGCAGGGCTTGGCCTCTGGGGACAGGATGAGGGACAGAGGGGGAACTGGCAGAAGGGACAGCCTTCCATCTGGGGCTCCACATGGGGCAAGGCTGGGGGTGTCCTCCTGGCCAGAGAGGCATGGCCAACCCCCCCCCCCCCCCGGCTTCCAGAAGCCTCGTCCTGATCCAGGAGAGCCACAAAGCGACAAGCCCACGGCCAGGCACGGACACCCGCTCTGCACACACTCCAGGCACACTCCCAGACACACTCATGCACAGCCCACACCGTCACGCACCGCACAGGCACACATGCTCGTAGGCATGCACACGCGTCCATATATTACCTCTGATTTGTAAGTGTACCCTAACCAGAGGGCAATCGCAAAAATTATTACTCTTCAGGGAGGAATCGACTGCCTTCTCCGCCCCCAGCCAGCAGAGCATGGGGTGACATGAGAAGGACATGGAGCACCCCCGGGGTCCTGAGCCCGCCCCCTGCCCCTTGCCCCTCGCTGTGCTGGCTTCAGTCCTTAAGCTCCAGGCGAGTCAGGTCCGCAGGAGGGCAGAGCTGCCCCTGGCCCGGCGCCAGCCCCGGGGGCCCCCTCCCAGCACAACCTCCCTCCGTGCTCAGCCTCTCCATGTCGCTGGCTCCCTGCAGACATAGCGGAGCTGCTGGCCCAGGGACACGGGAGCCTAGGGCCCCGCTGGGTGACCGTGGGACCATTCATTCCTCCCAGGCCATCTTCGGCGGGTCCAGGAAAGTCCAGGGCTGTCTGCCTGGTGGAAAGGTTGGGTGGAGGCTGCCTCATAAGTGGGCATCTGGGCAGAAGCGACGTTGAGGGACATGGAGTGTTGGGACCCCGGGGCTCCCTCCGAGGAGGGGAAGACAGGAGGCAGCTGAGCATGGGCCCCCGCTCTGCTGAGGGCTGGGGGCGGCGTTCAGAAGCTTCTGCAAGAGAGGGATGAGAAGGAGGAGGGGCCCTGCCAGTGCCAGTCCAGAGGGCGGCTGGGAAGAGGATGCGGAGGACGTGGGGGTTTCACGCCACGGTACGTGGGCCACATCTGGGCAGCAGAAGACGCGGCTCCTGGGTTCCCAGAGGAGGGGTCGGGGATCTTCCAGGGAGCGCGGGCCTCACGGCAGCTGAGTGCCGAAGCGGGGACACCACGTCTCCCTCTGGGGCCCCCGTGCTGCCCTGGAGAAACCCCGGGAGGCCCGCTGAGCACCTGCCGGCTTCCTGCTGTCTCTCCACCCGCGCGGCTGGTCCAGAAGACGGGCAGACCCCGTCCCGGGGGCCGGGCTCTAGGGGCCCCTGCCACTCCACGCTACTTGATCGAGTTCTTAATTGTCCACCTCTGTCCCGTGCAGCTGCGGAGGATGAGGTCAATGCCAGCCAGGCCCCGGTTCTCCACCTCTAGACAACGCCCTGTGCCCTTATTCATGATGGCTCCATTCTGGGTGAAAGGAGGAGAGACAGAGACAAGGAGAGACAGAGACAGACGGAGATGGAGATACAGAGAATAAGACAGAGACAAAGAGACAGAAACAGAGAGAGACAGAAAGACACACACACACAGAGAGAGAGAGACGTGGATGGAGAGAAAGACAGAGAAAGAGGTTTAACCACTGCAGTGCCCGGCACAGGGCCTCTCACAGGGAGCCGTCCCACCAAAACTCTTTGCACAGGGAAAGGGATCACTGGAGCCTCCTCCAGAAACCCTAAAGTCAGAAAAGGTGTCAGCTTCACCAAGTCTGAATGGCTGAACCCGGTGTCAAGCCCCCATGGGGGATGGTGTCTGAGAGTGGGATTTCCGGGGAGACCTGAGCTCTGACTCTCCCCACCCTACTGACTACTTAGCGGATTTCAGAAAACTCAGTGCACACTCCCTTCGCCGAGATCTGTCGGCTCCAGCCTGCCTGGTGCTGCTGCAGGGTGTCCCACACACAATCCCCTCCTCCGCGGACTCCCCCAGACGTGCCCTGGGTTCATGAGGCTGGCCCTGGGCTGGAGACCTGGGGGAAGTCATCCCCCTATGGCCCGCAGCAGCCCCGGGGTGCTCTGGGGTGCCGGCCTTTCCCTGGGGCGCTCACCTGGGCAAAGCTCCAGCGCTTGGACAGGCTGCTCTTGACTTTGTCGCAGTCGAGGAGCTGGGGCAGACGACTCTTGGAGTTGTCCACCAGGCAGCGGGTGTCAGGGAGGAGCGTGGTGGTCCCCAGGGCACCCAAGTGCAGGAAGCCCTCCTTGGTGTAGCGGGCAAGCTGGGGAGAGAGCGGAGGAGAGGGCAGGGCGCGGTGAGTCGGGTCTGCAGGTCTCACCCGCCACGGCCGCAGTCCTGGCTGCCATGGACCCAGTTCACAGATGAGCCCCGCTCAGGGGGCCTCCTGGCTTGCTAAGTCCGGGTGCCGCATCCCCAGACCCAGGCAGGTTTCTTTCTTAAGCATGTTCTCGGTCCGTGTTTCTGGACTGTGGGCTTCTGTCCATCAACATGAGGGAGCGGGAATAAATAAAAGAGCAGGACCTCGGATTTCTAAAGCTCAGCTCTGCTCCCCGCAGGAGCCACCCCGAGTAAGTTCCTTAACCTCTCCGAGTCTGCATTTCCACCTGTTTGTAAATTGGGATTAATTAATCTCGCCCTGCTGTAAACTCCCAAAGAGGCGGGTCGCTGAAAAAGAAACAGACATATTAAAAGGCATTGCACCTAATGGGCGTTAAAATAAATACACCAAAATGGCAAGGTGATACCACATCGGGAAAAAAACTCTCATTTTGTCAAGGTTGGCATAAAATGGGTGGCAGTGGGATAAATTATGACAGTCTTTCCAAAAGGGGATTTCAAAATAGATACTTTGTGTGCTTTAATTTTTTTTTCTCTTTTGACCCAAAAAATCCACTTTTAGAAATCTATCCCAAGGTAAAAACCCAAACCGGGAACACAAGCTGACAGACGTAGGATGTTCGCGGCAACATCATTTAGAATGACGGAAAAGCAGAAGGGTCCTACGTGTGCCACACAACGTGGGTGCTTGATTCTGCTCCACGCACCCTGACAGATGCTGGGGGATTGTGGGAGATCGCAAAAACAGCCACACCCGGGGCACGGGGCTGGCCCAGTCGGTCAAGCGTCGACTCTCGGTTTTGGCTCAGGTCATGATGTCAGGGTCTCAGGCTCGAGCCCCATGGCAGGCTCCACACTTAGATGGCATCTGTTTGAAATTCTCTATCTCCTTTTCCCTCTGCCCCTCCCCCCACTTCTGCGGCTACCCCCACCCCAGCCAAATAAATAAAATCTTTTTTTTTTTTTTTTTAAAGGCCACACCCTTCCCTCTTCCTTCCATACACCCTGGGCGGTACGACTTTCGAAGCCATGTCCTTCAAGAGGTGAAGCTGGTCTCTCCATTCCGTGAGTGCTGGTGACTTACTTAGACCAACACAATACAGCAGAAGCGAGGATGGACTAGCCTTTAGCCTGGCGTGCTTCTACTCTCTTGCTCTGGGAGTCCTGCTGGCCCCGTGGCAGTGAGCTCTGGATGGCCCAGCCAAGAGCCAACCATCAGACAAGTGGACGAGGTCGTCCGAGACTAGGCAGCCCTCAGTGGACCAGCCAGCTGCCAGGAGGTGTGGGGATGAGTCAGCTGAAATCAGCCGAGCCCGGTCCGGATCACAGACCCATCCAGCGCATCTGGACAATGCACAGTGAGTGCACATTGCTTTATGCCAGTAGGTTTTGGGGGGCTAGTTGTCACGCAGCAAGAGCTAACTGATACGGAGATGGTGCTGCCTCCTAACCCTTCCTACAGCGGGACCCATGCTACTCTAGTGGCCTCTCTCCTGCCTGTCTGTGTTGTCTAAAATTCTGTATTCCAGCCTTGGAGCAAGTACATTCATCCGTCTTCCACACTCTTTTAGGGGTAGGGACTGTGTCTAATTAATTTCATTCCTTGCTCGGAGAAAATCAGACCAAGTGCTCAAAACATGTTTGCGGACGAGCACGTTATAAATGTGGGGAACGACATTGTTTAAAAGACGCGACGATGTCTGTTTGTTTAAGCTCCACAAGCATGTTTTGAAGAGTTCTCTGTGCGACCTGCCTGGGAACCAGTTTCTGAGAACACGAGGACGGGGCTGTGTTCCCACTGATAACTCCAGTGTAGGCTGGTGAAGACAAGGAGAAAGGAAGGTACATCTCTCGTTTTTGTTCTTACATGCTGCGAGGTAGCAGGGTAAGAAGATTATCAATAACAGCTGGTGCTGAATAAATTAAAAAATAAAATTACCAGCTTGCATGTATTTTTTTAAAAGCTTTTATTTATTTATTTGCCAGAGAAAGAGAGATCACAAGTAGGCAGAGAGGCGGGCGGGTGGGGTGGGAAGCAGGCTCCCCGCTGAGCAGAGAGCCCCATGCGGGGCTCGATCCCAGGACTCTGGGAACATGACCTGAGCCGAAGACAGAGGCTTAACCCACTGGGCCCCCCAGGCACCCCACCAGCTTGCATGGATTAAAGACACACTTGGCATTATTTCTAAGCATCATAAAGAGAATAAAGAATGTAATTTTTACAACAACTCTCTGAGATAAGTTTCCATTACTCTCCTGTTTTAAAGATGAAGAAACTGAGGTTTGAGGACATCTGGTCCCCTGGCTGGGTCCTGGCCTCCCTCCTTGGGACCCAAGGGACCCTGGCCCAGCAGCTGACCAGCCGACGGGCCTCTTCCTACACGATCCTGGGCTTCTCCTGAGAGCCTGGGCATTTCTGGCCAGGAATGGAGCCAGAAGGAAGCTCTGGTCCAGGAGTGCCTCTTCTCCAGGGCCCGAGTTTTCTGCGGAGGTTCTCACTGCTGATGAAAACCACTCAGAAATCCTCTGCTTTGATCCCCGAAGGGGGGGCCCACCTGCTCCCTGCTGAAACAAGGTACAGGGAGTTTAAGTGCCCTTGAGAGAGATGCGGTTAACATGCGCTTTAAACCCAAATTAGTTCCAAATCAGAGGGCTTGTCAGAGGTGACATGATAAGAAAATCTGAAGCCCTCCTCACCCCTCCCTAAACAATGTGTCTCTGAATATACTCAGATTCACCAAAGGCAAAGCGGTGAATGGCGGCAAGCCGCCTTTATGTTGGGGGAAAGACAGACACAGCTGCTTACTGACATTATGAATCAATCTATTATCCAGCAGGCAAATGAACAGCGCTAAGAACATTAATTAACTGAGCATATCTGTGCCCCAGATGTTTAAAGAGCGACGCTAAATGCCACTGGGAGTTAGGGGCCCTCCTTTCTGCGGTCTGTGAGTGAAGGATGAGACCCCAGCCACTAGGACCAGCAAAGCCAAGCTGTGCACGTGTCTGGGTGTGGGGGAGGGTGGGGAGGCCCTACAGGCCTTGCGTTCTGGTGGAAGGTGCTTTCTCAAGCCAAAAACACATGCACAGGTCCTGCTGGCCTGGCCAAGGGGGCAAGGTCAGGGGAAGGGCACTGTGGTCTGAAAGGATGGTGGGGCTCAGGTTACACCAACAGATGTCACATTGCCTCTCCCCCACGAGGCAGGAGGGTGGTGCGAATTTAGATCTTGTGCCAACCCCGTCCCGTTCTTGTGCCAGTCCTGGATCGCGAGTCTCCGTGGTGTCTTCGGGCCACTGTCTGGTCCCCCTCCCCAGCTCCCCGTCCCCGGTATCCCTTCCTTAAGGGTCTCTGCTCCCTGGCCTCTGAATATGCAACAGGCTTTCCTGACTTCCAGGCTTTGCTCCAGATGACTCCTTACTGGCCTTCTTCTAGAAGGTTCCAGCTTTAGCTTTCCCAGACTCCGTGCAGTTCTCTCCATCCCACGGTGTCTTCTCTAACTCTTCCTTCCCCCACCCCCGCACCATCCCTCAAGCCCTCGGTGTCAATGATCCCTATGTTTCGGTGTCTCACTCCCAGGGGGTGTAGGAGTGCCTCACTTCCTCTAGACCGTTCTGGGAACCCACTAAATGATGGCTATTTGGGTTTTTTCCACTTTGGGGCTATTACGAAATATGCCGCTATGATCATTCATGCATAAGTTTCTGTGGGACCTGTGCTTTCAGTTCTCTTAGCACTGTATCGAGAAGTAGAACTGCTGGTTGGTTGTTGGGTCACATGGTGAATGTGTGCTTAACTTTCGGAGGAGTTGCCAAACTCTCCAAACAGCTGCACCGTCTGCAGGTGCCCCACCACAGGCCAGCGTTCCAACTCAGCCACAGCCCCGTAAACTCTTGTTCTTGTAGTTTTCTCTTCTTTCTTTCTTTTTAGGAACATGCTGGCCATTGACTGGGTGTGAAGTGGTATCTCATTGTGGTTTTGATTTGCGTTTCCTTAATAACTAGTGATGTTGAGCATCTCTTTATGTGCTTGTTGGCCACTTGTGGATCTTTGGAGAAATGTCCATTCAGGTCTTTTGCCCATTCTTCAATTGGACAAATTGTCTTTTTACTCCTGAGTTGTAAGAGTTCTTTACATATTTTGGATGCGAGACCTTTTTCTGGTATATTTTGAGCGGAGATATTTTCTCCCATTCCGTGGGTTGTTCTTTCACTTTCTTTTTTGTTTGTTTGTTTTGTTTTGTTTTTTCACTTTCTTGAGAGTATGCTTTGAAGTACAAAAGTTTTTAATTTTGATGAAGTTCAACTTACTGATTTTTTTCTTTGATACCAATGCTTTTGATGTCATTATCTAAGAAACCACTGCCAAATCCAAGGTCATAAAGATTTACCCCTATGTCTCCTAAGAATTTTAGAGTTTGAGCTCTTACATTTGGATCTTTGATCCACTTTGAGTTGATTTTCATATGTGATGTATGGTGTACATACAAGTTCTTTCTTTCTCATGTGGTTATTTGTTGTCCCAAGATTGATTGTTGAAAAGACTTTTTCCCTATCTAATTATCTTCTCATCCTTGTTAAAAATTAATTGCTTATAAAAAATTAATTGACTATAAATGTGGGATTTATTTCTGGAATCTGAATTCTATTCCACTGACCCAGTACCTACCCCTCTGAGAGCACTACAATGTCTTGATTAGTACAGCTTTGTAGTAGGTCTAAGAACTGGAAGCGTGAGTCTTCTAACTCTGTTCTTTTTTGGTGTCATTCTGGCTACTCTGGTCCCTGCATTTTCATATGAGTTTTAGGATTATCTTTTCCATTTCTGCAAAAAAATGCAGTTGGAATTTTGATAGGTACTGCACTGCATCTGCAGATCAACTCAGGCAGGACTTCCACAACAGCAGTAAGTCTTCTGATCAAGGAACATTGGATGTATTTTTTAATTTAGGTCTTTCATTTGTTTCAACAATGTTTTGTAGCTTTCAGTGTATTTTTCTTCAGTTAGGTTATTCTCAAGTATTTTCTCTTTTTGGATTCTACTGTAAATGGTATTGTTTTCTTAGTTTCTTTTTCAGAACGTCCACTGTAGTGCAAGCAGTATCTTTAAGACATTTCTGTGAACCATGAGCTGCCACCCTGGTACCTCATGGTCACTCAGATCAGGAGGGGCTACAAGTTCCCTTGGTTCCTGCTTCCCCAGGGTCAGAGCCAGGTGCCAGCGGCCCATACCCACTGCAGACCCATATTCTGATGGTGCCTGGACCTCACCCCAAGTCTCTCATCTTTTCACTTGCCTCCTGTGACTCTGCCAACCAACACCCTTCCCACCCACAGCAGGGTCTAGATTTTTAAAATGCACCCTTCATCCTAATCCCTAGCTTGGTGTCCTGGACCCTCACTGCCCTGGGGAATCTTGCCTCCCACATTGTTGAGAAGTTACCTTCCCTGCCCCTCAAAATCTGTCTCCCTTCATTTTTCACTTCTTTCAACACTGTCTTCTCCTCACTCCATAGGTACCGTAAGCCATCATTTCTCCCTTCTTCTTCATTTCTTCCAAGCTACAAACATAACCAGATCTCTGTGCCCAGAAATCTCCAGCTACAGCTCTCATTACCTCCTTGTTTTCTTTGGTTTTCCACTGTCTCCTTCCTTAGTGCTTTCTACCACCACTTTCACTCACACTGCTCTCTGCAAGGTCAACAGGATCCATTAATTATATCAACTTCAATAGTTTTTTCTTAGTCTTTATATGGGCCACCAATTTTGAGCCAGATGCTTTGCAGGGTGCTGGTGAAACCATCCCTTCTCTCTGTACCCTCTCTCCCGGAAAGCTTGCCATATTGGGGGCTTTCGGTAACATCTCTAATGCTAACTTGGCTAACTGTGCCAAGTTTCTACCTCCAAACCAAACCTCTCCTCAATTCCAGATTTGTATATCCAACTCACCACTGGATACACCACCTGGAGGTCTAATAAGCATTTCAGAGTTACAGATCAAAACTGAATTCCTCCTGCCCTGGATACCCAGTCCTCCCATCCACACTCATCCAACTTTGGTTCCATCTTGGTCATTACAACACCATCCTTCCAGCTGCTCAGGCCAGGCACTTTGGCTTCATCCTTTATTTGCCTCTTCCTCTGACCTGCCACATTCCCAACCCATTAGCAAATTACATTCAGGTTTCACTTCCACTGGATTTTAAAAAAATTTAGAGTGACAATCTATGTTTTTTTTTAGCCACAATGTTTGATCCATTTGTTTTTATTGCACTTAATGATCTAAATGGACTCACTTCTATTTTCCTTCTTGGTACTGGCTGTGTGCCCAGTCTTCTTGGTTTCCTTTTTCTCCTTTATTGGCCTTAGTTTGGATTGGTTCAGTTTGATTTTTTTGTTTTTTGTTTTTGTTTTTTGGAATGTTTCATAGTTCTCCTCTACACATTTGGAAATTCTAGTTCATTTCTATTATTTTACTGGCTACTCTAGAAATTTAACAATTAACAACTTAGCAGATTATTCAGTATCCTAATGTCTGCCTCAGTCAATAAAATTCAAGGACATTAGGACTCTAAATCCAGTCACCTCCTTTTTACCGTTCAGCCTTTGGTTATATTTCCCTGCCCCAAACTAGACGTTATTCTTATTATGTAAGAAACATTTCTTTGGATTTACTTACACATTTATAAATTTCTTTGTTTGTAATTCATTCTTTCCTCAAGATAGTCTTCTGGGGTTATTTTCCTTCTTCTTGAAGTACATTCTTTAGAAGTTCCCTTGGTGATTATCTGTCATGGTAAACCCTCCCATATTCTGTTTATCTGAAAATGTCTTGGGGGTGATTTGTTATGCAGCAAAAGCTAACAGATACAGTTTCTTCTTGTGCATCTAGCAGGGGTTTAAAACGGTATTGGTTGTAGTTGACCTAGAATCTAGTTATGCCGCAGGAAGAAGACCCTTCAAAGTATCTAATCTGCTCTACTGTCAGAAGCTCCCTCCTCTGAGCTGAAAACTGCTTGAAACTTGTCAACCCTCACTTTTCCAGTTATGGCCAATTGAATACCAGTTCCTTGTTATACACCCATACTCCTGATCTCTTCTGAGGCTCAAGGTTTGCAAACTTGGGTCACCTTCCCCCTTCCCTCTCCCCCACCCATAAAGTTGCAAGTCTTCTGGTTCCTGCTTCCCTATGCCTCTCACACATATTTCCTCCCAATCTTCCAGGTGAGCTGCTGCAGGAGATCTGTAACTTGTCCTCACCTCCAGGCCTTCCTACTTTCCATCTCGCCTTCCTAATCCTGCAGGTTCAAATCACATCATTCCCTGCTTCAACCTTCAATTGCTCTAGTACCTCCTGATTTAAGAATAAACCTTTTATTTTTTATTTATTTATTTATTTTTGGTCATGATTTTCGACTCTATGTCTCCAGCTTACACTCTTGGTTTCTGACAGATGGCCTGAGGTCTCTCGAAAACAGCCAGCAGGAAGACTGTGTAGAATACATCTCCACCGACTCTTACCCTGTCTCCCATGGTTACACAAAGCGCCCTCCCCCCAGAGGTGGTCTCTTTCAACGTACACTTATGTATTCTGTGACTCTCCTTGTGGAAGGTTTTGTTGTTGTTGTCATTGCTGCTGTTTCAGGATATTTTTATATAGCGTTGGGAGTGAGAAGGTATCTTGCAAAAAGCAAATACTCTATAAATGCCTTTTGAATGGAATGGGATTATTCTAGGTTTGGCTGCTGGGCCCAAGAGGAGAAATGAATGTCGTTATCCACAACCCTAATGCATTAGGGGAAAAAAAAAAGCTCTGAGCTCAAGTACGATTAATTCTCATTTAGCAGAAAAGAAGAATTTTCTATTTGAGATGATCTAAGAGGCACACACAACTATTAACCCACATTTAACAGCCTTGAGGGAAAACTAAACTATGCAGGTTATAGCCAAATAAACAAAAAACAGCCAAATGATTGTGGAATGACTCTGGGACACAGCAAAACCCATCGAATTGTCAATAAAAACATGGCTTGCAATTGCTTTCATATTAAGGGTCTTTCTCAACTCTTCGGAATCAGGCTTAGTCAGTGTAGAAAACCATTGCTAAATGAAAAAATGCATTTTACCCTGCTTTTACTCAGGACACGGAGAGATGAGGTTCCATTGATTGGAAGCTGCTTTGGGGTGAATTTATTTGTTTGCTACTTGGCTGAAGGAGTGATTTCTGGTGATTACACATGCATATGTATATTCTTAAAAACAAATAGATTTTCTCGGAGCATGCCCGATCCCAAGCGATATAGGAAATGTCTCCAACTGCGTCTCCAAGTGGACACACGGTGGCTGCGACGAACTGGGGGTGAAGAAAGGGGCTGCCGGGGCAGGAGAAACCTTTAGGGGGAAATGGAAGTGTATGTTTTGATTGGGGAGGGAGATCCGCAAATACATACCCTGTCAAAATTCATCATATTGTACCCTTGAGCAGACTCTGTTTGCTGTACTGACCTTGTACTTCAGTAAATTTGATTTTAAAATATATCTGGAAGCTTGGAAGGCAGGCTATGGAATCAGATATGTTTTTTTGCAGAGAGCCAGTTCCTAGGGGACTAGCCAGTTCCCAGGGCCTCCCTCCTCAGTCTCCTCCCTTCCACCATTATGACTCATCATGCTGGATAAAAACATTATATTTCCAGAAAATGCAGTGCTACTGAGAATTAATGGGGAAACATACTTACAACACAAAACCTTGGGTTGATTTACCTGCACAGACTGTCGAAAAGTGGATGGATTCAGGGTATTGCCAGTGGAGGCAGGGGCGGGTGGCAGGGTCTGGATCACAGAACTCTGTGGAGAGAGCTGGGAGCCTCTTGGAGAGTGGCCTTAAGAGTGGGGGCGATACCAGGATGAGGGGCCAGAAGAGTCCAGTGGGAGAGGGGTTGGTGAGCATGATAGCCCACTCCAGTGCCCAGGGATCCGGAGCAAATTCCTAAGCCTGCTTCCAAAGCTCACCCTGACTGCTAACTGGTTAGAGAAGCAAAGATTCTATTTTTCAATGAAGAGATTTATTTCCTTCTTGTCTCCACGTGTGAAACAGGAAGGTAGGACTGTATCGGGTACAGCGTGGAAATGCTGGCAAACGCTTGGCTCCCTTTTTAGCAAGATCTTAATTAAATCTGTCTCACCTTCTCATTTTTGCCCATGGAAACAGTGTTCCTGGCGTAGTGCTGTGTCATCGAAGGGGCAGTCCACTGTATGGCTAAAGACTTGCACTCTGGAGCCTGTTTAAGAAATCCAAGCTCTGCCACTTAATAGTTTTATGACCCTGGGCCAGTTGCTTAAGCCCTATGGGACTCTGAGTCTTCATTTTTCTTTTTTTTTTTTTTTTTAGATTTTATTCATTTATTTATTTGACAGAGATCACAAGTAGGCAGAGAGAGAGAGAGAGAGAGAGAGAGAGAGAGAGAGGGAAGCAGGCTCCCCACTGAGCAGAGAGCCCGACGCGGGACTCGATCCCAGGACCCCGGGATCATGACCCGAGCCGAAGGCAGCGGCCTAACCCACTGAGCCACCCAGGCGCCCCTGAGTCTTCATTTTTCAAACTGGGGATAATTTTACAATTTACTTCCTAGGGTAGTTATGTAATTCAGTTAAGTGAGGAGGGGACACGGCATATAGGAAGGCCCGTGTATTTGTTATTCTTCTTTTTCCCGACCTCATGCTCAAGTTGAGAACTCGGCCGGTGTTTCTAATTCACCAGACTTCTTTTCTTTCCAGTGGGGCTCCCACGTGGCCTCGTGTGGCCCGCATTTCCCGGACCCGTCTCCTTCCCTGCCCCTAGCCACTCTGGGCTCCCTGTTCTCTGCCAGAGCCCTTGGTCCAAGGGTTGCCTCAAGTGCTCCAGCGACACTGCTGGGCATCTGAGTCCCTACTGGTGGCTCCCTGGCCCATGGTGTTCTCTTGGGCTGGGTCTGTCGGTGACCTTGGGCTGGACTCCTGATCCAGGCGAGCCTGGCTCTGGCCCCTGCTATGCTCCTGCCCTTTCCTTTCCCACCTTCCACTTCACTTCTCTGGCTTGGTCCGGCTCCTACGTGCCTGGAGGGGGCCAGACGTCTGGGGGAACCGGATCTTGGGTGGGGCTCCTGGGACTCTGCTTTGCATCTCTAAAGCCACTCCTGTGTCCCACTGATGCCCCCGGGGTCCTGAGCTCTCTGGAGTTCGCTGGAATTTAGGGCCTTCAGCATTGCAAGCTCTGGCAGGTGAGCTAGAAATTGTGGTTCTCCAGAGGGGAAACCCAGGCTGGCAGGTCAGTCGATTTCTGTTTGGGGTGAATGCACAGATTTCTCTCTGAAAAAACAAAGTCTAAATTTCTGCTTCTATTTACCATAATTTGACCTGGGGAAATTCAGTCTTGCTGCAGCCATGCTTGAAGGTAGATGGCAGAAAGTCTGCTTTCTGAGCATGAACCCTCAGTCTTCTTCAATTTTCCTCTAATATCTTAGAAATGTAAGTAACTCCTCTCTGTTGAGTCTCACTCCCTTCACTCTGCTCCAAGGGTGCCTCCAGCTCACCCTTCTCTGCCTTTCCACCTGGTCTCGCTTTCCCTCAGTCAGCCTTCCAGAGAGTTCTCCCCACCATGTCGGCACCTCCTCACCTCCTTCTCCCCCGGCATCCGCTCCCATCTGGCTTCCTGTCCACCTCCACGGAGAATCCTCTCACCACGTCTGTAACCGTATTGAATGCACAGCGTGGTCTAGCCCGCGGGATCCCTGGGCAGAATGAAGGGTGGAGCCACACTAGGGTCTGTCCTGGGGTCACTGTTCTCTGCCTTGGCACACACCCCGAAGCCCCATCTGCCTCTGCCACTCTGTCCTCAGCACATGGTTGGAAAGTTCGGCTGCTTAGAGGACACCACTGTGGGGACTCCCAAGGCCCGTCCCTCAGCCCGAACTCAGAGTGCCCCAGATAGAACTCAAAGCATCCTCTCCCCAAACCTTCACCTCCAATCTCAGTGATGGTGGCCCTGTCTATGGGTTTAGGCAGGGACTGAAGTATCACTCCACCGTCCTCGTCCCTTCCCTTGACCTCTCCACCAACAACTCCAGCCAACCAGTCCTCTTAAAACATTAAAAAAAAATTTGTAATGTCAGAGCCATTTCAGACTTACAAAAAAGTTGCAAATATAAAACAGTGAGTTCCTGGAATTCAGCTTATCCTAGAGTTAATCTATTATAGAATCGTACCATAATTACTGAATCCAGGGAGTTAACATTGGTCCAATCCTATTAACTAATCTGGAGACCTCACAGAAATCTTGTAGCTTCTCCAGTATGTTTTCTCTTCCAGGATCCCACACTGCATTCTGTGGTCATGTCTCCTTGATCTCCTCCTATCTGGGACAGGTCCTCAGTCTTCCCTTGTTTCTAATGACCTCGACCCTTTTGAAGAGTACGGGGCAATTATCTTGTAGAACTTCCCTCAGTTTGAGTTTGTCTGATGTTTTCTCATGATTAAGATTAAAGGTCTAGTAAAAACCACAGAGGTGACGCTGGGCCTTTCCTGGGGCATCAGATCAGGAATGCGTGATGGCTCGTTACTGGTGACGATAACCTTGAACACTTGGTTAAGGCAGTGTCCTTTGGGCTTCTCAGCCATGATGTCACAGTTTTTTCCCTTGATCAAGGGAGATGCCTGGAAACTATGAAAACATCTTACTTTTGATCACTGATTTTAGCATCCGTTGCTAGCTCTGGACGACAGCAAGTATTATGGGCACGACCGCCTGGGGGTGATCTTCATGTCCCACATGCCTTCTACGTTTACTAAGTGGACTTCTACTGAAGGAAGAGTGGGTCCCCTCTCTCCATTTACTTGTTTATATCAGTATAGACTCATGGATTTAAAAAAAAATTACGTGAGTGACAATCCAATATTCTATTTATTTTGTTGCTCGGGCAGTTCTAGCTTTGGACACCGGGAACTCCTTCAGGGTGGCTCCTGTGTTCTATTGAGAAGACACAGTCTTTTTTTAAAGAACTTCCTTTTATTCTGACACCACAAGGTCTTCCAGGCTTAACCTCTGTTTTTCCTGCTCCCTTGCTGGGATTATTGCAAATCTGGGGGCCGGAGGTGTTCAGTGCTACTGGGTTTTATTGCTCCTGGGCTGTTCCAGAGCTAGGAAGTCCGTGTATGCACACCCGCCCATGCACACATTTGTTCTTCATTCCACCTTTTCTACAAGTTTATTTCCACGTCTCTATTTATGCACACATTTACATATGTATTTATATTTGTATATATGCATGTAAAATAAACTCATCCCAACTCCCCACATTGCAATCCAGCATCCGCTCATTCTGGCCATGCCTCCTCGCTTATTCACAACCTCCTTCTCCAGCAGCAGGAGCTGTGGTTCCCAACACCCCCACGTCCTACACCTGCTTGTTCAGTCCTGGAACGTCACACAGCGGTTAATTCAGGCTGATGGGGAAGACAAGCTAACTTGTTAGACTGCATTATTGGCGATGGTTCTTTTTTTGTAGAATCCAGTCAAAATTGTCCCAACTGCCCCAAAGTTACTTAGGTTGGTGCTCCTCTTCCCCACCATCAGTGTTGTTGTATTTGTCGGGTCACGTTATTTCCTTTATTGCTTGCACCTCACTGTGGGTCCTTTTCCCACATTCTAGTTGAATTTATTTTCTTTCTCAGACACCCGAAACATCACCGTGGTTCTAAGAGTCAGAACCTGATATGAAGGTGCCCTGAGAGACAATCCCCTCTTCCTCCTTTTATCTGCCCCTACTTCCACGTTCATCCGTCCCATTCTCACGCACTTCCAGGAGGTGACCCAGCTTATTAGTCGCTGATTTATCCTTCCTGGATCTCTGGCGCAGATGAGCAGGTACAGATATTTGTTTTTAAGGGGCCATCTGTCTTAAATAAAGGTTAACACACTATGCATCTTCTTTTGCACTTTGCCTTTTTCACCCAACCACATGTGAAACTCACTCTGCACAGGTAAGCAGAGATGGCTGGTGTTACTTCGTGCGGCAGCGCGCTACTCCACCGCTCATTCAACCACTCTCCCACCAACAGGCACTCGATGGTTTCTACTGTTGTGCAATTGCAAATAACGCACACTACTCTCATACTGTTGGAAATCAGAGTCGGCTTCTGGAAATGGATCGCTGGGTCAGGAAGTAAACATACGGTAGCTTTGTTAAGTATTGCCAAACTCCCCTCCAAAAAATGGTATCAATTTGCATTTCTACCAGCAATCGAGAAGATTGGTTATTTCAGAACCTTGATAACAGAGTATGTTGTCAGTTTTCTTAATTTTTGCAAATATGATAGGTGGGGAAAATGGTTTCTCGGTATTATTTTGCTTTGAATTTCTCCAATTATGAATGAATTTAAACATTTTAAAATATATTTAGAACATATATATGTTCACGGGCGCCTGGGTGGCTCAGTGGGTTAAGCCGCTGCCTTCAGCTCAGGTCATGATCCCAGGGTCCTGGGATCGAGTCCCGCATCGGGCTCTCTGCTCAGGAGGGAGCCTGCTTCCCTTCCTCTCTCTCTGCCTGCCTCTCTGCCTACTTGTGATCTCTGTCTGTCAAATAAATAAATAAAATCTTTAAAAAAAAAAAAAAGAACATATATATGTTCTAAATATATATATATGTTATATATATATAATATGTATATTATATATATAGAGAGAGAGACACGTTTTTTGGTGGGGGGCAACTTGTTTGCTTGTGTCTTTTTCCTATTTTTCTATCAGATTTTTAGTCCTTTGTTCCTTAATTTTTAAGCATCTTTTATAAAACGGGAAAATTATCCCTTGTGGCATATGCTACAAATATTTCTCCTTGGTTGGTTATCAGGTGTCTTTGACTGTGCTTATGGTGTTATATCACCATGCAAGTTTTAAAAAGTTTTAATGTACTCAAATGCATCAATCTATTATAGTCTCTGGATTTGGGATTTAAGTTAAAAGCCCTCCCCTAGATCACAGTTAGAGAGGAATTCACCATTATTTTTCCTAGTGTTTGTACAGTTCCATATTTTACATTTAGATTCTTAATTCATTTGGAATTTAAGCCTCTGTATAGTGTCAAGTATGGGTCTAATTCGATCCCTAATCACATTTTAATTTTGTCCACTTCTTGCTGTCCCCATGGTCACTGCTCAAGCTCAGGAGACTGACTTTTGACAAGACAATCCCACCCATGTCATGACTGAAGTTCATGCCTCTAGCTTAAGACCCCTCCCGTCCGACCCTCATGCTGCAGTCCCAAGTGCTTGCTTCCTACATGTAAGTCAGACTGCACCCCAACCTCCTATTCTAAAAGGCTTTCAATACTTCGGTGGCTTCCTGTGGGGGCTGGCCTAAAGCCCAGTCTCCTAGAGTCCTACAGGGCTGCATATTCTCCGCCTCCTGCCCACTGGTCCGACCTTATCTTTGGTCACTCCCCATCTCATGCTCTGTGTTCCTGCCTCTTTAGTCCTGGAGACTCAGTTTCCCCATTTTTAAAATGGGAATGATAGGAGGCCTTGCAGAAACAATGCAAGAAACAATGAAATTTTGTCTATAAGATATTGTGGAATTCCAGGAGAAGAGGTCTCAGATTCAGATATTTTGCTGTCTTGTAAAGGAGGCAATTAAAAAAGAAATATAAGAATGAAAGAACAGCGTAAGACCTCGGCATATTACATATTCTGAAATACGGTGGTTTTCCCAGCAGGAAAACCGTATCTGTATTTATTTTGTTGGGCTGGTCTGAAGATTAGATAAATTAGGGGGAAAATGCATCACAAATTGCATAATATTCATCATTAAGATGATGTCTACAGAAATTTACTTGATAAGTAAAAAAAAAAAAAATCCATAGTTGGACTCAACCAATCACCATGCTATTTTATACAATAACGTCTTAATTAACTATGAATTCCTAGATGGTAGGAGCTTCCATGTTCCATCTGTCTTTCCAAGTAACTTGCCTCCCAGGCAACATTTCCTCATAGAACTGAACCAAGCTGGAGGACGAGCTGAATGATGGAAAGTTCATGTGTTCTAGCACCAAAGAACTGGAAGGAGCCTACGGCATCACTGGTCCAGTCTTCCCCTTGGCAAGTTCTATGAGGATTGCGGTGCTAAGTGGCTAGAACTGTTCAAGTTTTCACTGCTGTTCATTATTGCTTTTTTTTCTTTTTTAAATAGCCTCAAGTAGTAGAATCTTTTGGAAATAGAACCTAACTGAATCTTTCTTGGAAAACTGAAGCTTTCCCAAGGTCCCACAGTCAGCACCGCGGACGTCATTTCTATGTGATAGGCGCCACGGACTTCGTATGGATGAGCTTGTTTGACTGACACACTATCTCTACGAGGTACACACTCTCATTGTGTTTACACGACAGAGAAGGGAACTGAAGTACAGGACACTACAGTGTGTTGCTCAAGGTCATAGCTGGTAAGTGAGGGAGCTGTGTTTCCCTTATGCGTCAGCCACACACAGAAGGGTACCTCTTGGCATCATCTTAGAAGAATTAACTCTGGTCCAGGATGCGTGTGAAATGTCCTTTCCTGATTTCCAGTCTCACTAAGAGGCAGGGACCAGACACCTTCACTTAGCCATGCACGGCTCCGGTTAGCTCCTTGTCCACCCAGCCGTTCGTCCTGTCCTGTTCATGGCCAAACCAACTATGTAAGTGTGGGCCATGCAGCCCAGGCCAATGAGAACCCACCTCCTTGTGTACAGAGCCTTCCTGCAAAGCTTCTCAGGATTCACCTTCCATCTCTGGTTGTTTGACATTCAGATTTCCTTAAAGGGGCCCCAGATTCAGGCCCTGCAGGCAATGTAGACATGAACCTAGGTTTCGGTTTTTTGTTTTTTTTTTAAAGATTTTATTTATTTATTTGACAGACAGAGATCACAAGTAGGCAGAGAGGCAGGCAGAGAGAGGAGGAAGCAGGCTTCCTGCAGAGCAGAGAGCCCGATGTGGGGCTCGATCCCAGGCCCCCGGGATCATGACCTGAGCTGAAGGCAGAGGCTTAACCCACTGAGCCACCCAGGCGCCCTAGGTTTCGTCTTTCGGGAGCAGGATCAGGCAGTCAAGATGACTGACAGGAGTCCCGTGAAAGCAGCCCCATCGCCTACACTCGGCCCCAGTCGCTTCAGGAGGAATCTAGGAGGTCACGCAGTGCAGCGCTCCCAGGAGAGGGGCTGCTGTTGAAACCGCCACGTCACACAGCAATCTGAGGAAGGCCTTCACACTTTTCTAGAACCAATGCCAGTGAATCCATGGCACCCTTGGTGGTCCCCATGTGGGTCTAAAACCCGGCACTTTGCACAACCCCTTACTTCTGCATCAGATACACGGGATGGTGAGAACAGTCTAGAACATTCTGCTACTGACATTTGGCCTTCCTCTGGCCATCTCTGATGGGAACCCAGCCTTCTGAGGCCTAGACCAATGGCCTGAACTCCACTGACCCCAAACGCTGTAGGACCTGCCCTTAATTCTGATTGGCCATGTTCGCAGATTCTCTCCATGTCCAACAGGCAACGTCTTTGCAAATGACCTCCCTACAGACACCACTGTGCCAAACAAACATGGAAACTCTGACCCGAACGATCAGGGCATGAGGCTAACCTAGGGGCTCCTCTCTTGCTCAGATGCACTGGTAGTGCTGAGGCACTAAATGCCTTTTCCCCAGCAGGTTTCCACCGTCCCCTTCTTGTCCTTCAGAAGCGGTGATGTTATTAATTCAGTGATTTGAAAACAACCTAAGAAATCAAAATACTTCTTTGAAAAAATATAAAGTCTGGAAGCAAGCCTCAGAAATGATAATAGTTGTTCCAGGGTTGTAGGCTTATGGGATGATTTAAAAAAATTTTTCCCCAAACTCATTGCAATGCTATTACATCTTTAGTAGAAAAGGAAAAGATTAGCTGGCAGTGACTTTTTTTGGACTGCAACAGCTCTGGGCAAGGCAGAGAGGTTCGGCTGATGATGTGGCCCCTGCCCCACTGTTCCCTGAGTTCCTAATTCCCAGCCCAACATTAACATAAAGTCTGCCTGGCTCACTCACTTTTTGCATCTGGAGAAAACAATCCACTGACCTTCTAAGAAGACATAAAACTTTTAGCTAAGCACCTCTACTGGGGAACAATTTATGACTACGATTCTGATTTTCTCGAGAGAATAGTCCCTCACCCCATTCTGCCGGGAGAGGTCGTTCCTCCTTAAACTGGGGCCCGCCTTAAGCAAGATCAACTGCACGTGCCTGTCATTCTGAATCCCACTTCGGAAACTGGGCACTCCCGTTCCCTGTGTGTGGACCACGAGAACTACTTGTCAGGGATAATTAAAAGAGTGGACCGGGGATTGGAAATAAAATGGGGCAGCAGACTGGACATCAGAGGACAAGGCTCAGGTCCCCTGAACGCGCAGGAAAGTGTCAGGAAGTGGAAAGGCAGTAACCCCGCGCTCTGAGGAGGTCTGCAGAGAAGGTGGGCACCAGGGATGCTCGCAGAGGCTGGACGGAGGCGGGGCCTGGGAGGCAGGAGCTAACAATCTGGAAGTAATAAACCCAGAAGCGTTCTGAATACCGCATGGGCGCTGGGTGCTGGGCGTGAGCAGGAAGAGCCTCCGTGGTGTCCCACTTTAGGCGTGGCAAACCACACCAGTGTGTCCTCTCCTGCTTCTCATCCTTTCTCTTCGGTCTCTGTAAGTTTCCCTAACGTAAAAAGTACCTGCCCTTGCTCTTCCAACCCTGTTCTCCTGTGAGGTCTCCAGCTCCCCTGCTCTGACCTCGTACTGTGCTCCAGGAACGGAAAGGGATTCCCAGGTCTGCTTCGTCCCCAAGGCAGAAGGCCGGTCTCCAGAAAGCCATCTTTCCTGGGGCATTAACTCCAGAGGCTCTCAACGGCTCCAGCCCCGAGCCCCAACACTTCCGTGACTTTGTCTGGAAGCCAAGAGGCTGCCAGATGTCATCACCTCCCGCCGAGTACCTTCCCCATGCTAATAGCTGTGGGAGCCCTGTCACTCTGCCGGGGCCCTGGCCTCTTATTGGCACAATGCATCATCGTGACAAGGGGTTGGGATGATGTATTGCTTAAAAGATGAAGCCATCAAAGAGTAAGTCCAAGATCAGATTAAATTTAATTACAGGATAAAAGAATTCAAATCTGTCATTCTTGTGATGAATTACTGAGGCTAAGGGACGGGAGCTTCTCCAAGGAGAAGGGAGAGGAGGAATGAGATGTATTGACAGAAGGACAGACAGAAGGGAGACCTCGGTATCTCCCTGGAGCCCAGAGACTCACAGAGGTCACCCTTGGGACAGAGCCCGACACCCCCTCCAGGATACCCACCTCCTAGAGCGTCCCATTGCAGCTAGAAGCCGTTGCACACGGCGCTTCCTGAATACCCCAGGACACCTGCTCGACTTGTGCCGGCAAGGCATGGGCTTGCGAATCCGTGGTCCTCAGCGCGGGGAGGAACCCGTTGGGTACATGGCCATGAACGCTCCCAGTTAAGCTGGGCCTCAAATTTGGAGGCGGAGGGAGGGATTGACTGTGAAGGGGTTCGAGGGGGGTTTGGAGGACGGCGGGGCATCTTGAGATCCCGACTGGGTGGGGTTAACTTGATGGCCTATGTCTGCTAAGACTTACAAAACTCAATATTAACAAGAATGAATTCACCTGAAAAATGGGAAAAAAACCCCAATTATATAAAAACTGAAATAGTATGGTAAATTAAAAAAAGAATTAGGTTGGAGGCACCTAGGTGGCTCAGTCATGAAGCATCTGCCCTCGGCTCAGGTCATGATACCAGGGTCCTGGGATCGAGCCCCATGTCTCGAGCCCCTGCTCAATGGGGAGCCTGTCTCTCCCTCTCCCCTCTGCTTATGCTCTCTCTCGCAAATAAGTAAAATCTTAAAAAAAAAAAAAAAAAAGAATTAGGCTGGGACAGTTGGCATAGTCTGGGGCAGACAACTGGGGGGACCTCTGACCACCACCTGTGAGTCTAACACAAAGCCTTGCCCCTATGGGTGCTCCACTGATGGTATTGAGAGAGGAAAACGCTCGGAGACAACAGCATCCAGATTCCCAGGCTCTGTCTTCAGTAGGTCTGGGGCTGGACTCGGGGACCGATGAGCATTGTCATGCATGGTTGGGGGCGCTCACGGTTCTGGGGACCACACTTGAGATGCTGGGTGGCAAGCCCTGGTCCCACACCCTGGCACCCAGGGCTCTGGACACTCAGACCCCACTTGCCCCAGCCAGCTGTGGCACTGTCCCCCAACAGGCCGTTCGCTGCCGTCCCCACGACCTCCAGCCTTCGCGCTCACCTCCTGCCCGTGTCCGTGCCGGCTGCCGGTCCTGCCGGAGGCCCTGCTGCGGGCCGGCGAGCGCACGGGGAGACACGCTGCCCGCAAGGACGTTTTCACAGGACTTTCGTTTGAAACGCGTCGCTGCTCCCGGCCTCTGTTCCCGCATTAACCCTGCTGCGGGTGGGTCGCTACCCCACGCGATAGGACAAAACGAAACGTGCTCCTAAGACCAGAACTGGGTTTATCGCCCGCCCAGCCAGGCAGGGAGCTCAGGGGCTCACAGGCCGTGGCCGGCTGCACCGTGGGGACCTGGGTGGCCGCTCAGCGGCAGGGGCAGGAGAGAGCAGCCCCAGACCCGGAGGGCTTGTTAAGGGGCGGGAGGGAAGTGCAGGCGCCCTTGGACCCCCGGAGGCAGCACGGCCGCCCGCGCGCTCTTCTTGACCTTTGCCTCCAGGGGCGCTCAGAAGCGGCGGCTCCGCGAGGTAGACAGGCTGACCAGGTGGGCGGGAAGGGGCGGCAGGAAGGGGCGGGCAGAGGAGGCCAGTCTCACGGCCGATCGCCCTGCAGGGCCACCACGGCCGCTCCAGCTCGGGGACCCACCTGTCCCTCGCCCAGCAGGGTGGGGGGGCCTCAGTTCTCCTTGGACAAGACCCCATTCTCAGTGGGTTCAATGTGACCCCAAAGACGGCAGCTCCGTCTCCGATTTCGGTTCCGAAAAGAGAAGGGCGTGTGTCTCACCCAACTGAGGGACCGGACACGGGCAAGGCTGGCCACGCGCTCGCCGACGGACATTGGCCAGTGGCTCCACGCAGGGCAAGGAGCCTTTTCCATTTCGATGACAGACACATGTTGTAAGGTGGGAAATCACCCTCCTCGGTGCTTACTTTATCTCTGTTTAATTGCTGTTTGATAATAAATTACGGCAGAGAGTCCATTAATTAAGCTTAACAATGTCTGCGGAACACCAACTCCTTCTTCGGGGAGTTGTCTTGTTACCGGAGCTTTGGTTCCGGCTCTGTTTGCCCACAGTGCTTTCCGGAGCGGTTTAGAAAGATGCCAAAACACGTATTGGGGGGGGATCACTCCTGGCACAGAGGGAGCGGCTTGGAAGGAGGGGGAGGAAACCCTGAAGAGCCGGGGTGGGGGGCTGGCAGCTGCAGAGAGGAGCCGACGGTGGCTTCCTAATTCAGAACATGTGGTGGAACAGAAACCAACATTAGACTCACTTAAAATCAGCTGATGGGAACAACCAGGCCCCTCATAGGTGTTCATCCCAGAGTCGGGGGGAGCAGGGAGCAGCCCACTTTGGTCTGCCGTTCCATCGACTAAGCGGCAGGGGCGTCCGTCTGGAAAAGCTCTGCGCACAGGTGGAGCCGGAGAAAGAAGAATTCTAGTTCTTTCCCACCCAAGGCGCCGGAATTGTGCTGGGGGAGCGGAGAGCCTGCTGCTGGCTCCGGTGTGGGCAGGGAACGACAGGTACACATCTGCAGGCTGGGTCTGTTTAGCAGGTGACCAGCGGGACTCTGAGGCAGGGGCACGAGCAGAGTGAAGGCTCCGGACAGAAGGCTGAGGAAGGTCAAGTTCCTGGGGGTCTGTCCCAGAGATGTGAGCATCACAAGGGCGTTAGAGGGTGTTCTGAGGGCCCGGGCAGACGGAGAGGGCAGAGGGTTCTGGGGGAGGTGGCCACAGGGCCGCGGGGGGCAGAGCAAGTGCCTCAGTGTGCTGGTCCTTGGATTCAGCTAAGAACAGCCCGAGGGGCTTCGAAAACCCTCCCCAAATCCCCCAGGTGAAAAATAACACTGCTTGGAGCCATGTGGGGAAGCCCTCAGATGTCTGGGAGACAGTTATGAGACACCGTTGTTCCCGTTCTCATTCCCAAAGTCGGCTTCGCAGGCCAGATTATCTAAATGTGCCAGTGTCTATGATGCCACGGTCACTCAGTGCTTGGTTTGAATGTTACCTGCTCAGAGCACTGGACAGAGAAGCCTGGGACTTAAGGATGAGCCACTGCTCCTGTCTCCCAGAACAGTGGTCACAGGCCTGTGCTGGGGAAGCTGGAAAGTCAGCAGGAGCCGGAGGCCAGGAAGTCTCCGTAGCAAGCACCCATCTCTGAACTCCGGGAGTTGAAACAGCCCAATGGAAGCCTGTCATCCCCGCTTCGGTTCTCTAGTGTCCAGTCCCAACCCTCCCAGGCCAGCAGCCCAGCATCATCCGGGAACTTGCTGGAAACGCAAAATCTCAGCTCCCACCCCAGGCCCCCAGATTCAGGAGCTCTGGCGTTGGGGTCCAGAACGTGGTGCTTTCACAGGCCTCGTGGGGACCCGCTGCACCCCGAAGGCAAGGGTCCGGGCTTTGGAGCCTGCCTGCCTTGTCCAGCCTTGCGAGATCCACCTCTCCGTCACCTTCTGCCTTAGCGCTTGGCCCGTCCTTCTCTCTTGCGTTCGGGGCCCGCCAGACGGGGCCACTGCCACCTCCCGACACCCTGAGCTCTCTTGCTCTTTCCACACTCGCTGTGCTGTGGATTTTCCTGCCTCTTTACCTGTCTCTTCCCTCAAGTGCAAACCACGTGAGAGCAGGGACCGCCGCCGCATGTACTCCCGGCCAACCTGCAGCACGGGATCCAGACGGACTCACGGAGTGAACGAGTGAACGAGTGAATGAGTGAAGACACGCCCGAGAGGCGTCTGCTTTAGGCTCAGGTCATGATCCCGGGGTCCTGGGATCGAGCACCGAGTTGGGCTCCCTGCTCCGTGCAGAGCCTGCTTCTCCCTCTCCATCCCTGCTCATGCTCTCTCTCTTTCTCAAATAAATAAATAAACAGAATCTTAAAAAAAAAAAAAAAAAAAAGACACCCCTTGGATTCTTTAGACCCCACTGCCGTGAGTGCGAATGCCTCGTTCCCTGCGCAGAGCCAGCGGGAAGTGCAGCGGGTCTGGGCTTCCCCGTCTTTCTCCCGCGCCCCGCGGCCCGTTCCGCCAACGGCGGGTGGCCGGCTCCGTAAACCCTCCGCAAGTACACGGGCTGGGTTTGGATTCAAAGTGCTCTGCTCGTGCTGGAGGGCCTGGAATCAGTCTGCTTTGCCCTCCGGCACTTGCCCCTCACCACCTCAGACTCCCCCGCTGCCTCTCTACATCGAGGAGGGGCTACAGGGAGGGAAGGGATGTGGGATTTGGCCCCCAAACCCCCGTCCTGCACTGACGGGAGGCTGAGGGTCTGGACCACCAGCTCCACCGCCGTGACAGCGGAGAGGAGGCGATCCTCTTCCTAGCTGTTGGCTTTGTGGGAAGCAGAAGTTCCACAAGGAGGCAAACCCACCAGCTTTATGCCTGCATGTGCGAGCGTCTACGTGGACCGAGGACCACTGATCTGCCATGAGTGCGTGTGTTCCCAGAGCATGAGCGAGACCAAGGGAGCTCTCGGGCATTCTGTCCAGGCTCCTCCTCTTCCAGACGAGCCCGCTGAGACCCGGAGAGAGAACCGGCGAGTCTGGAGTAGAGTCCCCTGCCTGGTGTTCCCCTGGGATCGCGTCATGGAGACCACCCCGTCTGCAGCGGCCTCTTACGGCTACGGCTTGACATAAAACAATGTTTTCAATTTTTATGAATGTCCCATCTAACGACATTTCTGGATACGTGTTCTCCCAACCGTAGAGAATTTCTAAGCTTTTTACACGCACACACGTGCACACACACGCTCAGCTTGGGCTAGGTGATTCCCTCACCAGGCTCGCCCTTCCTCGGTTGGGGCCGTTCTGCCCTTTCTGGGTTACCCTGTGTGTCCTCCCGAGGGACCGGGGAGCACGTGCGTTCCCAGCAACGTCACGGCAAGCGCGCGCCTCCTTCAGGATCAGCCCTGGGCTCTGCACCGCGGCCCACAGAGCCGGTCACGCCTCCCACCCACCTGCCAGCGGCCTTTCGGAACGAGCACATCGAGTGTGTCCTCACGAGGAAGTGCGCTAATTCTTCAGGTGTGCGTGGCTGTAACAGCCTGTATGCACACGGGTACATGCTCTCCTGTTTGCAAAGGGCCCCGTAGCTCATTTACACTCCTCAGTGTGCTGCGATGTGTCCACTGCTGCCCTGCGTATCTGCGCCGATGCACCCGTGCGTCTCTCCCCGATGGCTATGCAGAAACAACCAGAAAGTGCCCCGCCTCCTCGAATGTCTCAGAGCATGGAACAGCCACAAATCGGGGGCAACGATGTTACCAGAAGTTCCCACAAATCTCCGCTGCCTTTACTCTCCCCCTGGCTCCTACCTGGGGTCCCCAGCCGTGGCACGGGTACAGTATTGCTGTGTGGTTCTCCAGCGGCCCCTGGTCCAAGCAGACGTCTTTCGCCTTGTTGTTTCGAAGCTGTGGGAAAAGGCAAAACATCGCCCATCAGAGCTCACGGGTGGAACTTCTGTATCCAACCCTTGTTCCACCACCCTCGGCCCCCACTTCCCCTGCAAAGGCCACGGGACCCCCCATGTGAGGACCAAGGCTCAAATCTGTGAGGTGATCGTTATAGCAGGAAAGACCAAGTCCTTCGGCGGATGGTGCGGGTGCCGGCCCTCTGCCTGGGACCCTCAGCCGCTGCTTGAACACGGCTGCCCCATCCTAGCACTGAAGAGGGGCCTCGGGGAGCACCGGACATAGGTACACCAGTTACCCTCTGGTGGGCCACAGTGGGCCTCGGCACCAACATGGGTTGTAATCATCCTGGGGATCCTAGGTCAGTGTCTAAAGTCATCACTGACACAGAGGCACCAAAAACAAGAATTGGAAAAGCAAACAAAAGCCTCACCACCAGGAAAAGCCTGGGCGACACGTACTTATATATTCCGAAAATACTAACTGAACGCCCACACCGTGCCAGACACCATCCTGAGTGTTTGGAAAACATCCATGGAGGAACAGCCAGAAGTCCCCAAGACAAAACCCTGAGCTCAGTGAGGCGCATCTCTTAGGGAACAGGCAAGAATTTGTCTAGCCAGACCGTCCAGGGGCTCGGTGTTTCTGCTGGGGTGTCCGTCCCTCCCACCACGCTGCGACCTCAGCCAGCGGGAAATGGTAATGGTGCTGGTCTTATCCATGCACACTTAGTCCTCTCCAGGTTCTGTTCACCACGGAAACCAAACCAGCCAGGGACAGAGCAAGAAGAGAGGCAAGGGGCACTTCGCTTCGGTGCGCCCAGACTGTGTGGCTCAGACACCTGAGTGGAGTTTTAATGCCTGTTTCATGAAAGATTACGAAAATGATACCATCGTACTGAGATCTCTTGAAAAATGCAAAAGAAAATAACAATTGTTTACAATCCTTTCCCACAATCAGTTAATTTTTCCCAATTTTGATACAATTTAGTTTTGTTCAGCTTTGACGGTAATGAGAAACTTTGCATGTAAAGCTTTGTTCCCATTTCAGGTTTTCTCAAGAAAATAATCTGCGGCTCAGTCAGTAAAGCATCTGCCTTCAGCTAAGGTCATGATCCCAGGGTTTAAGCCCCACTTTGGGCTCCCTGCTCAGAAGGGAGTCTGCTTCTCCTTCTCCCTCTAACCCTCCCCCACCCCCATTCACTCTTTCTGTCTCCTTCAAATGAATAAGTTTTAAAAAATCTTTAACATGAACAGACACTTCTCCAAAGAAGACACACAAATGACCAACAGACCCATGAAAAAATGTTCATCATCACTAGCAATCAGGGAGATTCAAATTAAAACCACATTGAGATACCACCTTACACCAGTTAGAATGGCCAAAATCAATAAGACGTTAACAACGTGTATTGGAGAGGATGTGGAGAAAGGGGAACCCTCTTACACTGTTGCTGGGAATGCAAGTTGGTGCAGCCACTTTGGAAAACAGTGTGGAGATTCCTCAAGAAATTAAAACTAGAGCTTCCCTATGACCCTGCAATTGCACTACTGGGTATTTACCCCAAAGATACAGATGTGGTGAAAAGAAGGGCCATCTGTACCCCAATGTTCATAGCAGCAATGGCCATGGTTGCCAAACTGTAGAAAGAACCAAGATGCCCTTCAACGGACGAATGGATAAGGAAGATGTGGTCCATGTACACTATGGAGTATGATGCCTCCATCAGAAAGGATGAATACCCAACTTTTGTAGCAACATGGACGGGACTGGAGGAGATTACGCTGAGTGAAATAAGTCAAGCAGAGAGAGTCAGTTATCATATGGTTTCACTTATTTGTGGAGCATAAGGAATAACACGTAGGACATGGGGAGATGGAGAGGAGAAGGGAGTTGGGGAAAGTGGAGGGGGAGATGAACCATGAGAGACTGTGGACTCTGAGAAACAAACTGAGGGTTTTGGAGGGGTGGGGTGGGGGGGTTGGGGTGAGCCTGGTGGCGGGTATTAAGGAGGACACATATTGCATGGTGCACTGGGTGTGGTACATAAACAATGAATTCTGGAACACTGAAAAAATAAGATTTTAAAAAATCTTAAAAGAAAAGAAAATAATCTGAGAACTGGGAATACAGTAGCAAAATGTATGGGTCCCTTAATGTTCTTCAAATATGCTGTCCAATTCCTTTCTGGAAACTTTGAACCAATTTCTATTCCCATCCACAAGATACAGAAATGCTTATTAGTCCTGACTTTCACCAGTTAAGAATATTGTGTACAAACTTCCAAACCTAGATTCTGGGGAATCTGAGGTACAGCATGTTGATTATAGCCAATATCACATACTCGAAAATGGCTAAGTGGCCAGACCACCTTAAATGTTCTTCCCGCAAAAAGGAGATGGTAAGTATGGGATGTAGTGGAGGGTCAGCGAACTCTCCGGCAGTAATCACTTTGTAATACGCAACTGTATCAAATTACATTGGACACCTTAAGCTTATACAATATTACACATCAATTATGTCTCAGTAAAGCTGGAAGACGGGAAAAATGAAAGTGGCTTGGAAGAAAAATTCTAAAGAAAATGGTGGAGTACTGTTTCCAACCAAAGTTTCTAAAAATTTGTGCAAAGGGTGAAGAACCAGACATGGTGCACAAAGAGTCCCAAGCGAGCGATCTCCAAGGAAGCGCAAAGCCCCCTTACGAGCCCCACACCGTATTCCAGTTCTTTCTCAGATGCTCTGAGGAAATGGCTCATCGTTGATGCTTTCAATGATGCAAAGGATATATTACACGGAAAGATCCAAACATCTTCTGAGTCAAAATGTAATTCAGAAGAGTTAAGATGTTGAAAGCAATGAAATCTCAGAAATACCTCGACCAATGTACTTTGCTTATATTTCCTTTTTACGCCTGTACAAAAGCAACATGATAAAATGTGCCTAATGAAGCCTAATTAAGCTTTTAAAGTAAGTATAAAATAAAAATTAGGGTAATAAAAAACATTGTGTTGAGAGGTAAAGAAAGACATCTTGCTTTTATAAATTTATAATTAATAGTAAATTGGAATGTTTCATGTTTAGCAATTATTTCCCTTTTTGAGAATTATCTGTTTATTTCCCCGCTGGGATATCAAGTGGTTTTATTGTAGATATATAAGAGCTCTTTATATATTAAGGATATTGTTTTTATGGCATATTTGTTCCATATAATGATTTCAGAATGCTAGGCTTTTAAATTTTGTTTCTTATGTTTATGCAAAGAAATCTATTATTTGGAAAGTTAATAAGCTACGTGCCTGGGACAGTGCTAAGCTTAATGGATGCAAAGATAAACAAAACTGTCCTCGCCCTGAAACAGTCCATGGTCTGGAGAGTTAGACAAAGGGAGAGCTAGTACACACTGAGATTGCCAGGACAACAAGGAGACCACCCTCACCCCATCTGCAGGTTTGGACACTAAGAAGAGGGACTTGTGATCCCTGGGTAAGTGGAAATATTGCTGGAAATGTTCTAGTTTTTACCCAGGTAGTAGCTATGTGGATTTCTGCTTTATATTATTATGCTATACATGTATGCTTTATACATATCATTTGTGTATTGTCTTTCATATAAATAACGGTAAAAGAAAAAAAAGGATGAGTAAAAGCAAACCAGCAACCTTCAGGATGATATGAGCCAACCATAGAAGTGTGAGTGAAAGACTTGGGGGTAACTGTGTGCACCCCGAGTTGGCTTTATATGTGGAAAAGCAATTGTATCATACATGGGAGACTCAGGATATCAAGTATCCACATGTCTTCCCTTAAATATTATTGTAAGACAGTTCAGCTAATAGAGGTAAATGAGCTTTTAGAAACCAAGGGAAACACAACACAAATGATCCAGTTAAAAAACGGGCAGAAGACACAGATTTGGCTATTTGGCTTCTTTCCTAAAGAAGCCCTCCGGATGGCCGCCAGACCCACGGAAAGACGCTCAGCATCACTCATCATCATGGACGTACAGATCAAAACCACAATGAGCCACTACCTCATGCCCGTCAGAACGGCTAAGATTAACAACACAAGAAACGACAGGTGTTGGCGAGGATGCGGAGAAAGGGGAGCCCTCCTGCACTGCTGGTGGGAATGCAAGCCGGTGCAGCCACTCTGGAGAACAGTGTGGAGGTTCCCCAAGATGTTAAAAACAGAGCTACCCTACCACCCAGCAATCGCACAAGACACATACAGATTCGAAGGGGCACACGCACCCCGATGTTCATAGCCACATCAACAACAACAGCCACACCGTGGAAGCAGTCCAAGTGTCCACCGACCGATGAATGGATGAAGAGGACGCGGTATTTACCCAGCCATCAAAAAGAATGAAATCTTGCCATCTGCAGGAAGGCACAGAGCTGGAGGGAATTGTGCTGAGTGAAATAAGTCCGTCCGAGAAAGACGAACACTGTATGATCTCACTCAGATGTGGAATGTAAGAAACAAAACAGATGAACATGGGTGGGCGGAAGAGAGAGAGAGGGGGAAACAAAGCATAAGGGACTTAGTGACAGAGAACAAATAGAGGGTTGTTGGAGGGAGGTGGGGGGAGGGCTAGGTGGGTGATGGGGATGAAGGAGGGCATTTGCCATGACGAGCACTGGGTGTTGTACATAAGCCGTGAATCACCGAATTCCAGTCCTGAAGCCAAAACTGCACTGTCTGTTAACTGACTGAATTTAGATAAAAAAATGGAAGGAAAAAGATCAAGGGACAATGGCTTCTTAGTAAGCGAGTGTAGGCACGGTCGCTGCCGTAGGATGAGGCAGGGGCCCTGGGGCCGAGACCCGCTCTGAGGGGCCTGTCCAGCTCTGCCACTGAGCCGGGGTCTGTGTGTGGCCAAAAGGATAAGCCAGCAGCATTATAAGCATCAAAATGCAACTGTCTGAAGAATCACAGATTTTGTCACTGAAATGAACTTAACCGAAAAGCTATTCTGAAAGGGATGAAACGTAAATAAAGTAAGATAATGTTTGCATCTAAAATCCCAGTTAATGTTAACAAAGACTGAGAAGTTGATGAGGCGGTCAGGAGAAAGTGTGTTAATGTTCTCGTATTATATGCTACTTGGCCCTTCATTTTGGAGACCCAGATGAATTTTTTTAAAAAAAAACATTAGAGGTACTGCAAGTGCTGGACCGTGGGGCAGTTCTGTTTTTTACTGTTTGGGGGCCCTCCAAATTGTCTGGCAGAGGGGCTGCGCCCACTTGCATGCCCACCAACAGGGTAAGAGGCTTCTCCTTTCTCCTCAACCTCGCCAACACCTGTTGTTGATTTTAGCTGTTCTGATGGGTGTGCGGTGGGATCGCATCATAGTTTTTATCTGTATGTCCCTGGTGATGCCTGACGGTGAGCGTCGTTGCATTCCTAGCTATTTACTGAAAGAATACAAAAATACTAACTCAAAGGGATACGTGCACTCTGATATTTATAGCAGCATTATCTACAATAGCCAAATTATGGAAACAGCCCAAGTGTCCACTGACCGATGAGTAGATCAGGAAACATGGCATATACAATGGAATATTATTCACCCACAAAAAGAAAAGAAATCTTGCCACTTGCAATGATGTGGACGGAGCTAGAGAGTGTAATGCTGAATGAAATAAGTCAGTCAGAGAAAGGCAAACACCAGAAGATTTCCCTCATATGTGGAATGTAAGAAACAAAACAAAAGAGCATAGAGGAAAAAGAGAGGGAGAGAGGCCCACCAAAAGCCAGACTATGCAGAACAAGCTGATGGTTACCGGAGGTGGGGAGGGGTGAAAGAGGTGACAGGGATTAAGGAGCACATTTGTCATGATGAACACCTGGGGACGCACAGAACTGCTGAGTCACTAAATCGCGCACCCGCAATCGTATCACACTGCGTGCTAAGTGCAATTTAAATAATAAACTTAAAACAACAAAACCATTTGAGGTTACGATAATGCCATTAAGAACAAGACATACACAATTTACATGACTAATAAGGCTTTTCAAAGCTAAAAAACAAGCTAGGTAAAAACTTGGGAAAGAGCAAGGAATGTTAAATCCAGAAATATTCACTGGCCTGGGGGAAGACTCTCAAACAGAATTGTACATGAAAAACGATGCCTGATTTCAAGCTTTACTGCAAAGCTGTGATCGCCAAGACAGCAGGGTACTGGCACAAAAACAGACACATAGACCAGTGGAACAGAGTAGAGCCCAGATATGGACCCGCAACTCCATGGTCAAATAATCTTTGACAAAGCAGGAGAAAATATCCAGTGGAAAATACACTGTCTCTTCAATAAATGGTGCTGGGAAAACTGGACAGCTATATGTAGAAGAATGAAACTCGACCATTCTCGTACACCGTACACAAAGATAAACTCAAAATGGATAAAAGACCTCAACGTGAGACAGGAATCCATCAGAATCCTAGAGGAGAACATAGGCAGTAACCTCTTCGACATCAGCCACAGCAACTTCTTTCAAGACATGTCTCCAAAGGCAAAGGAAACAAAAGCAAAAGTGAACTTTGGGGACTTCATCAAGATCAAAAGCTTCTGCACAGCAAAGGAAACAGTCAACAAAACAAAGAGGCAACCCACGGAATGGGAGAAGATATTCGCAAATGACAGACAAAGGGCTGATATCCAAGATCTGTAAAGAACTCCTCAAACTCAACACACACAAAACAGACAATCATGTCAAAAAATGGCGAGAAGACATGAACAGTCACTTCTCCAGTGAAGACACACAAATGGCTGTCAGACACATGAAAAAGTGTTCATCATCACTGGCCATCAGGGAGATTCAAATCAAAACCACACTGAGATACCACCTTACACCAGTGAGAATGGCCAAAATCAACAAGACAGGAAACAACATGTGTTGGAGAGGACGTGGAGAAAGGGGAACCCTCTTCCACTGTTGGTGGGAATGCAAGTTGGTGCAGCCACTTTGGAGAACAGTGTGGAGATTCCTCAAGAAATTAAAACTAGAGCTTCCCTATGACCCTGCAATTGCACTGCTGGGTATTTACCCCAAAGATACAGATGTAGTGAAAAGAAGGGCCATCTGTACCCCAAGGTTCAAAGCAGCAATGGCCACATTCACCAAACTGTGGAAAGAACCAAGATGAATGGATAAGGAAGATGTGGTCCATATGCACTATGGAGTATGATGCCTCCATCAGAAGGGATGAATACCCAACTTTCGTAGCAACATGGACGGGGCTGGAGGAGATTATGCTGAGTGAAATAAGTCAAGCAGAGAGAGTCAATTATCATATGGTTTCACTTACTTGTGGAGCATAAGGAATAACATGGAGGACATTGAGAGATGGAGAGAAGTGAATTGGGGGAAATCAGGGGGGAGACAAATCATGAGAGACTGTGGACTCTGAGAAACAAACTGAGGGTTTGGGTGAGCCTGGTGGTGGGTATTAAGGAGGGCATGTATTGCATGGAGCATTGGGTGTGGTGCATAAACAATGAGCCTTGGAACACTGAAAAGAAATAAAATAAAGTTAAAAAAAAAAGAAAAGAGAAACAGGACAAAAATTGCAAATACAGTATGATATTCACAATGCCTCTTTCTTTTTCCTGATGCTCATGGGCCTGGTGTGGTGAAAAGAACCAGTAGGAGTGAGTATTAGAAATGGAGTTGTTTAAATAATGGCAAATTTTGTTACCAAACTGAATTTGATTAGTTTGAGTCCTTGCACTTAATGTTATAGTCCATAAGAAACGTATTTTAGCACATGGTGAGCTCAGCAAGCAGAGAACGGGTAATAGAAGCAAATGCCCTAAAATGTTAACATGGATCATGCCTGGGAATTGGGATTTGCAATAAGTTTAGTTTCATCTTTATATTTCTTATAGAGTGCGTGCATTGAATTTCTTACTTTAAAGAGAGAGAGATTTGCAAAAACAAATGTCTTCTCTCCTCCAAAAATCAGACTGTTATCTCTATGTTGACTCCATGGCCACCCCGTTGTTCAGCAACAGAGACATCATTTACATCATTTATACTGTGCTTCTTGTGAATGGCAGGCCTTGGAGCTGTTCAGTGCACAACCTGTGGAACTGTGCCCTTGCCACCTTCTTGAATTTTTCTATTTTTATTCTTTGTTTTTTAATACTATTTTTCTCCTAATTATATTAGGATATGAACCTTAGCAGTAATTGGGGAAACATTACAAAGTACCCCCATAAAGACTGCCTGTCTCACTCCTGGAGGTAACTACAACCATCATCTCCATTTCCCCATTGCTATTTTCCTACTTGCTTCCAATCTAAAATAGTAGCCAATCCACTCCTATAATCCTGATTTTTTTTTTTTTTTGAGAGAGAGAGTGTTCATGTATGTGCTCATACAGGCTTGGGGAGGGGCAGAAGGAGAGGGCAAGTAAGAATCTTAAGCAAGTTCCGAGCCTAGTGCAGAGCCTGAAGCTGGGCTTGATCTCACAACCCTGAGATCATGACCTGAACAGATAACAAGAGACTGATGTTCAACTGACGAAACCACCCAGGTGCACCCCTGACTTTTTCTTCTTAAGAATTATATCAGGGGCAGTTGGGTAGCTCAGTCAGTTAAGAATCTGCCTTTGGCTCAGGTCATGATCTCAGGGTCCTGGGATGGAGCCCTGCATCGGGTTCCCTGCTCCATGGGGAGCCTGCTTCTCCCTCTGCCTCTGCCTGCTGCTTCCCCTGATTGTGTTCTCTCTCTCTCTTTTTCTCTCTGTCAGATAAATAAATAAATAAAATCTTAAAAACAAAAGAATTATATCAACATTTTCTCATGTCATTAAAGTTTTGTACACACCTTTTGAAATGACTGCAAAACACTTCAAACTATTAATATGGTATATTTAACTAACCTTTAAGTTAGATTCAGAAATTTTGGTCCAAAATAAAAAAAAAAAAGTCACTGAGATGAACAATTACCCTCAAATCTTTGTCCTCATTTCAAATTATTTGCTTGGGATAAGAGCGGAGATGAAAGTGTGACTATCATTAAGCCTTTTAATACATGTGGTTCAAGTTGCTTTTTAAAAAGCTTGTTTCAATTTACACTCTCACCAGAGGATTTGTGGTTTTTCACATAACCAAGATCCAGCTGGCGGAGTGCCAACCTGTATTCCAAAAATGAATCTGTTTATTTGGTAGAAGAGAAAAACCTACTTCAATGTATTTTTAAGACATATTTTAATTTCTTTGATGAAGAATTCCATGAAAAGTTTTCACGTGTTTTCCAACGATCTGTGTTTCCTTGTGTACTTTATTTTTCTTCGGGGGATGTTTTATTTTCTTATTTAAATTAATTATTAAGATTTAAATCAACTCCCAGAGCTCACGATGTACTAATTGTGTTATCCACTCACTTACACTATTTATGGCACACACACTTCTAGTTTGCCAGGCCTTCTCCATTCGGATGATGTACGGATTATTTTAATATTTATAAGCTCAGATCCATTATCCGTTTCCTACACGTTTTCTTCCAGGGCTTGCTTTCTTAGAAGGCTCTGGCCCTTTCGAGATCAGAGGCACGTGCATTTCCGCATGGTTCTATCAGTTTCTTTTCTTTCATTTAACACTATAGATCATCTGAAATACACTTCAGGATATGGCGAGCTGTAAGAATTTAAATTGTTTTCTTCTCCAAAGAGCTAGGCAATTCACCCGATTGTCCTACGAATAAGCCACTCACTGCCTGCTGTTCCTCCGTGACTCCTTCTGTTGGATCTCACTTCGATAACCCAGAACCCCCAAATCACTCTTTTGTTTGGAAGAAGAAAAGACAAGGCAGTTTGGACCTGTCAGTAGTCACTGCTGGGTGCCAGCTACTGTCCTCAACCCTCCCTGTACCCGGTGCACTGGCGTCCGCCTTCCCCGGCCCCTAATCCAGATTCCGGCTCAGGGGCGACACCTCCCTCGCACCCGGATGGTTTAACCTGCAGCTGATTTCCCTCTTGTAAAAGGCATCAGGCACAAAGTAGGAAAATACACAGAGAAAAAGGAAACACTCTGGCGAAGAGAGCCTTCTGAGTGTCAGCCTCGTTGTCACAGGGCAGCCGCAGGGAGCCCTGGGAAGGAACCCGAATGCTGGGGCTCGTGGGGCGTCCCCACTGGATCCGGTGCGTCCAGCTGCCCGCGCCCTGACCCGACTCTGCACTGATTCCTTGTCCAGACACACAACGCAAGGAAGCGACCAGGCTTACATTTAAGCGTGTTCTCAGCAGTGCTGCTGATGATATTTTTAAAATGGAAACCACCCAGATGTCTATATTTTCAACAAAACACAGCCCACCCAAAGGTAGCATCATATACAATCGTTATTAGTGAGGCAGAAATGACACAGGAAAATATCCTTCGTATGGCATTAATAATTCAAATTATTCCACAGGTGGATACCACAGCTCTAGGAATCCATAGACAGAGATGTGCTTATAAAAAACATGTACGTGTGTGAATTAAAAAAATGCACACGCACACATACACTCACAGAGTGAAGACCCTGCGTCAAACTGTACGTATTACCTACAAAATCAGAATGCCTTTGTCCAAGGCTGGCTTCATGACTTACAGGCTGAGACCGTGGGTAATTTATTTAATTCATTTAAGTTCAGCTTCCTGATCAACAAAATGGAAATAATACTCCTACGTCATAAAGAGGGTAAAAAGTGAGCTCATATGTGAAAAGCACATCAAAAGCACTCTGTAAGGGTTGATCGCTGTTATTATTTTCAAAATTTTCTACAATGCATATTTATGGCATTGGTAATAAGAGAAAAGTCTATCTGCTTTAATGTTTAGAGAGGTGATGTCATCTCCTCCCAGGAAATCCAAGAACATCAACCCTTCTGTTGGTGACAAGGGGCTCGACCCAGGGCCCTGAGCAATGGACGGCTCCAGGCACTGCCCGTCTTTATACACAACTTCCTGCTCAATGTCTCAGTTACAGGTCCTGGGAAACCTCATAAATGTCCAAACAGAACTGGTCACGCACTCCACACCCGTAGGCAGAACCGGCCACCAGAGCCCTTGGCCCATGCCCTCACTGTGACATGTATCACCCTGTTCCCCGGCCAGCAGGTGAGAGCCCTGCTTCCAGGTCCTGCCACTCCAAACCCACTCTTGAAGGAGTGAAGACTCTATTCTCTACTCCTCCCATCAAAGCAGTCCCCAGCCTAATTCACAGCTACCTAAGCGGAGAGCAAGCGCGGTCTTAATTACCTCCCCGTATGCAACGGTGTTATTGTATCTTCTCATTTCTGGGTACACGTGGTCCAGGTACCACTGGAAATTCTTGCACTTTAAACTCTTCCTCAAGGCTCTTCTCTCGGACACATCGCCTATGTCAATTCCCGCATTCTGAAAGCAGAAGCAAAGGGCTTTAGTGCCCGGGGTCGGGGCGGGGGGTTCTGGCCAGAGGAAAGGACAGGTGGCCTTCACAGACACCATCCAGGAGAAACCTCAGTTGCTGCCTGCTTGCTTGGTACATAGGCTCAAGGGAACTCACTGGATCACAGAGCCTCCCCTCCAAGCTAGACCGCTGTCCCCTGGCGCAGCTCGCAGCCCCCAAAGTCAATCATCCTTATCACCACACGAGGGGACCCAGGGACACAGCGATGTTGACAACCTACGTTCCCGGCTCCGTCTCTCCCGCATATCCTCAGCGACCCCCAGAGCCAATTACCGGAGGACTTATTTGATTAAGACAAGGAAATAAACGCCTGGAACCACCTCCTGTCTTTCTTCTCCCTACCCAGGTGACTCTGCCCCTTTGCTGGCTCTTTGTGAAGTTCATTATACACAGAAGTGAAAATAATTTCCCATTGCAAAGCTTGTAATGATGTTCTAATGAATAATTCACTCTGCTTTTACAGAAATGAACCTGTAATGGGCTGCCGTGTGCTGACAGGGGAGAACAGCGCCGCTGAGATACGGCTCCGCGGGCTCTGCCACAAGATGGCCGCGGACCAGGAGGCCGGCTGCTGGCTCTGCAATGGCGGGCAGCCAGGCCGCCGCGTGGGGCCAGGGAGAGTTCACGCTATTTCATTAACCTCCTTTCTTTCATCAGCCAAACGGTGATTTTAAAGGAAAAATCCCCTTCAATATAAAACTTTCAGAATCCAAAGGCAAACCTGGCCCGTGGTGCTTTAACTCTTGGTTTAACGTGTTGAGCATCATGGAAGAGAATGGCCATTTTCGAGAAGCGTGGGAGGGTGCTGCTGGCATGAGGTTGCCCAAGGAAAGCGCTGGGAGCCAGTCGGCAGCCTTGAACTCAGGACTGAAAACAAGGCCTTTGTGGGTGACAGCTTCCCACCCACGAGCAGGAATAACAACAGCGATTGTGCTGTGGGAAGAGTGGGATAAAGATGCGAGTTCACGTCCCTGGCCTGGTATATGCTATGGGTAGGGCGTTAAGCAAGTCACATTAGCCTCCTAGAGCTTCAGTTTGCCCCTCTGTAAAATGGGCAGCAGAGAGGTCCCTGTCAAGCCAGCATTTACTGATCCCTTAATGTTTGCTCTGCTCTGTTCTAAGTCTCGTATCTGTCTTCACGAGAGTGCAGTGAGGTCAAAGTTCACAACCCCTTGCAGACGAGGAAACTGAGGCATGGAAGACTATGTCAGCAGGTTGTTACAGGGCTACACAAGATATTGTGAGTAAGGAACTGACCAAGCACCAGGGACATAGCAAGGGCTCAGCAAGTGTTGTCTGTGTTTATATAAACGATCACATGTAAAATCACTTCTGGCCTCCTGACACCTAGGAAGTGCTGTATGGCCATGAGGGGAGTGTCCATGCCTCAGAACATTATTTTAGGAACTGTAACAATATGATAAACATTCTTCTCTTTTGTCCTCTTCATCTGTAATTCTTACACATAGTCAGCTGCCTCTCTGCGGCTCTGGGCTCCAGCCTCCTGAAACGCAGAGGCTGCCAGATCTCAGTGGGAACAATTCCAGGCCACTCTCTCGGGGCATGGCTGAGACATCTAAGGTATGACTGAAGAGATAAACGCAGCCCTGGCTGAAGGTGCTGGTCACCCCACTGTGCTACGGACCTAAGTACATATCATGAGCATTTTAGTACTCAATACTCAAACTGAGTGCTCTGGTACTTAGATTGGGTACTGAGTACTCTGGTACTAAGATTGGCTACCGTAGTACTTACTACTTAAGCAGGTACTTTAGATTTAGTTCTCCCAATCACCCTAGGAAGGAGGACTTGCTGTGATTGCTATTTTTAGGCGAGGAACCTAAGAGACAGAGGCAAGAAACGGATTTGTTTGAGATTGCATAACCAGTGGTTGGCAGAGCACGGACTCCAACCAAGCTGGGATACAGCCACGAAGCAATACTCCTGTGGGGTTCAGTGTTCCGGGCAGAAGAGGGAGGAGACTTGAGGAGTCATGTAAACAGTGGGCACCTATGTCGTGGGGGCAGCTAGAGCTCCAGGAGAGGGCACAGAGTCAGAACAAATGATGGGGCCTGTACCAAACCGTTGGTATAGGATCTCCCGGATGCAGAGCTCATTCAAGAGCAGGGCATCCGGATTACTCTACCATGACCGGGATTAACCCACAAGATCCTTCAACTCTTTATAAGTGGATTTTGAGGTCTCCACTACACCAGTCCCCACGTAAAGCAGGGGTTCTACCACCTGGAGGTCTGTGAACCCCCTCGAGATGCTCTTATAATTTTGCTTCTCTAGGGAGGAACCACCAACTGATTGAAGGGATCAGTGACCCATCAAACACAGGACCACTGGTCCAGGGTGATGGGGAAGGGCTGCTGTGTCCCTACCTCCAGTGGCAGGTTCCACGCTATGTACACATGAGACTTGTAGTCGTCCATCCAGACCTCAGCAACCCGGAGGGCGTTCCTCTTGGTGTAGAAACCAATGTTGCTGTTGTAAGGTTTCTTCTTCCGCTCGATGTGGGCCACTCGTGAGCAAGGCAGGACCTCCATGCTGCCCCCGCAGAGCCACACCTGGAGGCATAAACGATTTTATCAGCCGGACAGAGAAATTCCTAGAGGCCACAGCCCCTCCCCAAGGCCCCAGGGCCATGGTCAGGAGACAGCACGAGTAAGAAATGCATTCTCATATATTTCAGGGTTGGTGTGTTACTGCAGTGTAGATGAACCTGACCTAGCTAACACGTGTCAAAGAGGGCTTGGGGGGACTTTTATAGGTACAATAGTTTAGGATGTGAAAACAGAGCTCTGGGTAACAGGCACCCATTGACCTAAGGTGCCCGTGGTGACGCATGGGTATTTTTAAGTTCTCAGTAGTAAGCAAGTGGCACCTGTAGAGCGTTTTCTCCCACCTGGCAGAAGCCACGCCTTGCAGACCTAGAACGTAAAATTCAAACTGAAAACCAACCCATCTTTATTCATATAGGCACAAAGTGTGCAACGGTCTACTTATGTATTGTTAATATGCTCTATTTTGGAGTCCCAAGAGCACAGATGCCCAGCCTTCTGGAACCATGTGCCCCAGTGTTATTGCGCGCCGGCGCCACTTGTCACTGCTGGAACACCGAGGTGGAAGGCTGACATGGCGGTTGCCTTTGAGGCATGCAAAAGCCCAAGGAAGTGATCCTTGCCGTTCTCTGTGTGGGCATGGCCGGCACCCGGGCTCAGAAGGCCCTGCTTGAGGGGAAAGCTGGACTATCCAAACTTTCTCAGACCCAGGCAGGAAAATGAAAGCATTTCTGATTGTTAAGAAGGACGGCTTTGTGGAAATAAACCTCCTGATCCTGGGGGGGAGAGCGGACACAGAGAGGTTTCAGGGACCCAGGCTGCTGTCCTGCCATGAGGATCGTGTCTACTCTCCGTAAACAGAAGACGGCTGGTGAGCTGAGCCAGTAAGCACAGACAGCACTGCTGGTCTCAAGCTGGGATACTTCAAGTCACTCCACCCTTTAGTGTCCCAGATCCCCTCTGCAGGATTCCGGGACGCTCCTGCAAGTTGCGCACCACCCCTGGTCTTTATTGATTGAATTTGGTGGCAAAATCCACATGTGTGTTATCTTCTATTTCCCAACTCTGGCTGCACCACAGGGAAATGATACAGATGGGAAATTCTCCCTGTAACCATGAACCCTCAGCTTCAAGGAGGAGACTGTGAGCTAAGAGATTGGTAGACAGTGGACGGTCCAGAGTAGTTTCATTTGGGACCTGACAATTAGTTTCCCCCCATGGGATGGCATGGCAGCTGCTGATAGTGGAAGGAAGCCAAGTCAGGGGGTGCAAATATGGCTAAAGGCTTATGGGCAATAGGGGTAAAACACGGTGGCTGAACTTCCAGGGGTGGCCAATATGCAAAGATTTGCCCAGAGTTGCACAGGTATGCAGTGTTGGGCAGTTCTGGGATTCAGGGAATGAATGGCAAGACATCCCATGTTCATGGATTTGAAGACCTAATATTGTGAAGATGGCAGTACTTCCCAAATTGATTCGAAGACTCAACCCAATCCCCATCAAAACTCCAGATGTCTTCTTTGCAGAAATTAACAAACTGATCCGAAAATTTATGTGGAAATATAAGAGACTCAAAAAACCTTGAAAAGAACAAAGCTGGAGGACTTCCTCTTCAGATCTCAAAATGTACCAGGAAGCTCCTATAATCAAGACAGTGTGGCTCCGGTGTAAGGACAGACAACAGGATAGAACTGAGAGTCTAGAAATAAGCCCTCACATTTATAATTGACTCTTTTTTTAAAGATTTATTTATTTATTTAGAGAGAGAGAGAGAGAGAGAACAGAAGCACAAAGGGCAGAGGGAGAAGAAGAGAGAGAATCCGAAGCAGGCTCTGCACTGAGCAGGGAGCCCGTCAGAGGGCTCAATGCCATGACTCCGAGATCATTTCCTGCGCTGAAGCCAACAATCAGGTGCTTAACAGACTGGGCCCCCCAGGCACCCCATAACTGACTGCCTTTCAACAAGGGTGCCAAGACAATTCAAAGGGGGAAAATAGTTATTTTCAACAAATTGTGCCAGACAACACGCCAGGGAATGAATTTTTGCCACCACCTCACTGCATATATAAAAATTAACTTGAAGTGGACCAAAGACCTGAATGGAAGAGCTAAAACTGCAGAAGTCTTAGAAGAAAACACAAGGGCATGTCTTCAGGACCTAGAGTTAAGCAAATGTTCGCCAACAGATGAGTGGATAAATAAATATTCCGTATGGTGGAATATTATTTAGCAGTAAAATAAGTAAGATAGTGATACATGCTACAGTATGGGTGAAGCTTGAAAATGGGATGCTCAGGGGAAGAGGTCAGTCACAATGGACAGTATACTACATGATTCCATATATATGAAATGTCCAGTATAAGAAAACCCATAGAGACAGAAAGAAAACCGGTGGTTGCCTGGGGCTGGGGTGGGAGAAGGTGGAGTGGCTACCAGTGGGTATGGGGTTTCCTTTTAGGGTGATACAGACGTTCTGATATTGATTGAGGTGATCACTGAAGAACTCTGAATGTACTAAAAAACACTGAGCTGTATACTTTAAATGGGCGAATTGTAATGGTGTGTGACTATCTCAATGAAGCCGTGACAAAAATACATAGGCAGATTGATAGATAATTCCACAGAGAGAAGGGGAAAAGAAGACTCAAGGGACAGATTCCAGTTTGGGGAGCTAAGGAAAGGTGAAGTGATGTGGGCCAAGGCTGGGTTCTGTGAAGACCAGTTCCTGAGCAGGGATCACAGGCGCAGGTGTAGGAAGGGCCTTGGCAAAAGCCAGAAACCCAGGCATAAGCACGGAGGTGCCAGGTGGGAACAGAACCCACAGGCAGGCCGACTTGGTGCCAGTCTTCCATAAGCAGTCCAGCCCAAGGTCAGGATAAACCAAGGTTGAGATCGTCCAAATTATTCCAGATTGTTCTTGGGGGTGTGACTAGGTTGGGAAGGGCTGTCAGGTGGCCCTCCTTGCTATGAGTGGGCTGAGAGAACAGAGGGACCAGGTCACACCTCCAGCCTCTTAAACAAGAGTGGGAGGTGGCGTGCCAGGCTGGGAGGCAGGTGGCAGGAACACTGGCTTCCTGTCCTGGGCTCTGCCATGTGGATACCAGCTGGCACACTCAGTGGGCACCAACTCAGAGCCACTTAGCTCTTCCTGTATGATCTGGGGAGATGCAAGGAGCTCTCAGACCGTTTAGTGTCTCAATGGTACAATGTTCTGTTGGGCCCAGCAAACCTAGAGTGAATCACCGGGGTTGGGCACTGGCCCGGATGCCTGTAACACTGTCACAGCGTGGCTCTTGGTGCCCCTTTACCTGAGAAGTGGGGAGGTGACCATCAGGAGGTGTAGTAACTCCAGGAATAGGTACCAACTAATTTATTCAACCAGAAAATTCCACTCAGAGCCTACTTTCCAGCGCGGGAAAGACAGAGGAAGAAGGGCCAACACACAAGTCGCTCCTTGCGCTCGTGAAGTTGATGGTCTTGGAAGGGAAACAAAGGAACTAAATCATCACAGGCAGATGTGCACTCTCTGAAAGGAAGCTAATTCCTAGGAAGGGAAGCAACACATTGCTGGAAAAGCCAGCATTCACCAAGAAAGGGATGTGGCCCATCGGCTCAGAGAAAGTATCTCGACCTAGGACAGGTAAGTTGTCATCAGAAGGCCCAGACTGAGCTAACTTGGTTGAAGAAGTTGGCAACAAGGACAAGAGCCCAAGCATAGGGGCAGCCAGCCCAGGCACAGTGGCCTTGTGTAGGGGAGCCTACGCCCCTTGAACGTGGGCTGCGTTCAAGACGGCTGCAACAATCCCTCCCATGCTCCTTTCCATCAAAGGGTTGGATCTACTCTTCATCCTCTTGGATCTGGGCTAGCCTTAAGACTTGCCCTGAGTTGTAGAATGTACTAGAAGTGATGTTTTGCACTTTAAAAGGCCAGGCCTTAGGAGGGTTTAGAATTTTCTTTTTCTCCGTCTTGGGATCCCGAGTCCACCATGCTTTGAAGAAGCTGTGGACGAAAGACCACGGGGAGAAGGGGGTCCGGCCTGGCCTCTCTCACGTGCCTTGGGCCTCGGCTGGACCAGACACCTCCAGCCAAGCCACTGACTGGCCACCGACATGTGGATGAGCCCACCAATGCTGCAAAGAGCAGAAGAATCACCTAGCTGACCCCAGCCCAAACCGCCAGACTCTGGAATGGTGAGCGAATTGACTGTTCTTTTAAGCCACTGAATGTGAGTGTGTAAACAACTGGCATGAGTTGAATATGCAAGAAACCAAAGAACAGCCAAGGGGCTGTACCTCAGAGCAGAGCGGTGGACGGGAGAAGAGCCTGAAATGAAGCTGGGTGGGCAGGCAGGGCTCCCACCAGCCGGGCCTGTAGACCACATGGAGGAAACGGATCTTTGTTTTAAACGAGAAGCCACCGAAAGATAGGAATTTGAAAAAGTCACCCCAGCTGAAGTGTGGGAAGAAAGGTTAGTGGCAAGGAGAGGGGAGACCGAGGTGGCAGGAGGGTCTTAGTGTCATGCTGGGGTGAAATTCTGGTAGCTTTGGCTAGGGCAGTGGAATAGAAGCGGAGGTTGACAGATTTGAGCTTTTTAATGGCAAAATCTTGGCCCATGGGTTGGATGTGGCAGAGATGAAGAAGGACTCCTAGTTTTCTGCTTGGGCAGTGGGACGTAGCTGTGGCAGCATCATGCTCTGGGCCAGAAAGCCTGCTCAAGGCTACCCAGGGCTCTGGATGCAAAAGAGCATCACACGACACATCTACATCACAAGACACATCGTCACAAGACACATCACATCACAAGACACACATCCCAGTGATGCCCTGGGAGAAGGGGACGCTGGGAGAAGGATGTCAATGAGTGCGAATGATTTCTGATTTCTCTAGCATTGCTCCAGAGAGAGCCTCTTCAAGGGCATGCTGGCTTAATTCCATCTTTTGATGCATTTCATTCATTCAACTCATGTGTTTCAAATATTTCAATAGCTCATTAAAGTCTTAAAGACGACGGAGAGTATGTCATCGGATGGGGCAAGCTGGTATTTCCAGAACTATGCCTGGATCTCAGCCTGTCTGGGGTCTCCCTGAATGTCCTCTGTACTTTCCAGTGTCTCAAGTCCTCCCTTCAAGGGCGGGATGAGAAGCTGGCCCACATCACTGGTTCCCAAACCAGGCTGTGCCTCCAAATCACCAAGGGGTGCTTTAAATTTACCAATGCCTGGATCCCTCCCTGGACTACGAGTCACATTCTCCAGGGAGAAGCTGAGGTACCACTGGGTCTTTAAAAACGTCCTTTCCATGTAGCCAGGTTTGGGAACCACAGGCATAAAGCCATTTAATATCTATTCCGAGTCTATGGTTTCATGACTGAGGCCAAGAGAAGTTAGGATGTGGCTGACGAAAGCTCAGACCACCGGGCAGTGGTTCTGGGGATGTTGGGAAGAGATGCAGGATCGAATGTTCCAGGCACTGCCTGGGGCATGCTCTCCCCAGTGCCTCCATCACCAAGGAGCCTGGTCAATAAGGCGGGGGGAGTGAAGGAGCTGGGGAGGAGGCCAGGAGCCGAAGGCAGCGTGGCTGGTCCATTTATATCACCTATTGTAGGCAGTGGCCTCTGAACATTTTTGATAGATATTTTCATCTGGAGGAAAAAAAAAAAAACAGTTGAAGTCCATCCTCCATCCCACTGAATTCATCCATTTTAAATTAAATGCATGGGCTATCGCACTACTAGATTTTACCAATGATGAGTGTAGGGAGAGACGTTTGAAATCGCACAGAAATGGAAGTGCTAATATATTCCTCTCGGGCCCCTGTGTCCCACCTGGTGTGTCTGGCTTTGGAAACCACTACAAGAATTCAAATGCTCAAGGTCTAGTCTTCTTCCGCCATTTTTAGAAGCCAGCTGTTGCTCGAAAGCAGCAGAAAGTACGGCTCAGGAATGAGTAGGTTTGTCACCAAAGTAACCTGGTGAGATTTCAATGGCGCCACTAGAGCGTGAACTGTGAGTGCCACGAGAACATGAGAGCCACTGTTCCCGAGATGCTCTAGACACCATCGGGTGGGTGGGGAAACTGTCTCTGGAAAGAGCCTCAGATACTGTTACAGAAGGGGGCCCAGAGCCTTCTGTGCCTCCCTCTGCTCCACACCCCTGTCATTCAGTTGGAACAGGAAGCTGCAGGATCCAGAAAGAAATCCAGGTGTCATCCTCGACCTCTGTTCCCCAGGCACGGGTCAGTCCGTCACCAAGTCCTGCAGACAATGACTCTGCACTATGGCTCAGCTGCAGTCCTTCCCACTCACGCCCGCCATGACCACCGGACCACCACCTCCTCCACCATCGCCCCAAGCTGCCACCACCTGGACCACAGCACCCACCTCCCAATGGCTCCATTCCATTCAGCTGGCCTCCACTTGGCAGCCAGAGTCCTGTGATCGGATCACATCATTCCCCTGAACACTTTATGGGCTCCCACTTGCTCTCATAGAGGGAGGAATGGAATGAAGAAGAAAGATGGAAACAGTCTAGACATACAACATGACAGGCACAGAAATGAAAGTCAGAATGAACAAGGGCCTTTACTGTAGGACTCAACACCAGGAAGCTCTGAGTCTCCCCAACGTCTCTGCCTACAAACCCAAAACCACCCCTTGTGTTTCTGGGACAACGGCTCCCTGGCACCCTGGCTCATACTGCAAAACCAGCCCAGCTGAACCCCTCCTCTAGCACAAGCCGAAAGATGCTGAGGAGGAATCAACCCATCTATTCTCTAGTAAGGAAAGGCCACATGATCCATTTCTCCCACAATCTGAGCACACTCACTTTATACCCCCAACCCCAGTTTTGTCATCTATAAATGAGGGGGAAGCTATCACATTGGATCCTTTCAGCTCTGGTGTTCAGGGTCTATGATTCCCTACACCATAGACCACAGTCCCAGGCTGGAGAGCCAGGGTCATCACCAGTGGAGGACACCAGCTTCCTTAGGCTGCCCATCCCAGTGTTGACTTTCTTGAGGAATAATCTTGAGACCACAAGGAATCCCCCAACTAATGAATTCGAGCATGTTATCTAGACCACTGGATTATCTCTGAATCCAATCTCTAGGGTCCCTTGGGATTCCTGTGTGCACCTTCTATCACAGGCCATCTCTAGGCATGCACTGAAACTATTTTCTCCCTATGAACCAGTCAACACCCCCTGTGCCACTTACTGAGCAAATTTCTTGAATGGCATTTTCTTGTCTTGGCATAGGGTATTAAAGAGACGCTTCCAGATCTCAGATCTTAAACCATGGCCAAGTGTGTCCATCCTTTTAATTTGTCCGAAACTTATTTCTGGTGAGCAGCCATCACTTTCTTTTATTCTATTATCAGTTGTAGAGTGGTAGAGTTTCTCTTGGAGACCATCTTTCACACTCCATGAAATGAGTGAATCCCTTCCTAAGATGTTAAGGTGAGTAGAAAGTAAGACGGCTGCTGGTCTTCCTCACTCACTGTGGGGCCCTCAACATCCTAGTCTTTACTCCTGTGAGGACATACAGGCCAAGATGACCCATGGAGGTGTGGGTGAGTGAGTCTTCTGTGTGACTCACACAGTCAAAACTGTGCATCTCATACCATCAAATGATGGGGATATGGGGATATGGGCTATTCCTGATCTATGAGAGTTAATAAAGAAAGAAATTAAGAGAAATTTTGTTCTGAATCCTCACGCAGCCCAGATCAAGGCCAGTCAGTGTCTTGTCCAGGTCCTGCCCAAGTGACCCCCTAGACCTACCTACTACCCTTGAGACAGGAAGTGAGTAGGAGCATTGAGGGCAAAAGCAAGCTGTCAGGAGGCCTTAGTGGGCTTGTTTCAAGATGAACTGTAGAGAGCAGAAGGGGGTCAAAGTCAGTAATAGACAATTACCAGCAAGATCCAAGTCTAAGAGAGACTAAGAGATGCTGTAGAACATCCAGCAAAGAGTACAGCTGAACATCAAGGGGATGCAAAATAAGGAATGAGTCAACCCACAGGACCCCAGGCCAGGGATCACATCAGATCTCGCTGAAGAGGGAATCTTAGTAGGCTGAGGTCTTTGTTTTTTGCTTTTTCTGTTTCCTTAATATATAATAGTTCTATTGAACTATAATCCACATACTATAAAATTCACCTGTTTAAAATGTAAAAATTCCATGGTTTTAGTATAGTCACAGAATTATGCAACCATCATCACAATCAATTTTAGAACATTTTTATCACCTAACTAGAAACCCTATACTCATGACCAGTCATCCCCCCTCACCACCACCCACAGCTCTAGATAATCACTAATCTACTTTTTGTCTCTATGGATTTGCCTATTCTGGGTATATCATATAAGCAAATTACACAACATGTGGCCCATTGTGGCTGACGTCTTTCACTTAGCATGATATCTTGAAGGTTTACCTATGTTGTAACATATTCCTGTCTTCATTCCTTTGTACGGCTGGATACTATACTACATTTCGTTTATACATTCATCCATTCATGGACACTTGGGCTTTTTCCATTTTGGCTGTTATGAATAATGCATCTGTGAACATTCACGTACAGGTGTTTATATGGACGTGCACATATTTTCATTTCTCTTGGGTATATATCTAGGAGTGGAACTGCTGAGTCTTACGGTCACTCTATGTTTAATCTCTTGAAAAGCTGCTAATCTCTTCCAAAGTGACTGCACTATTTTATATTCCCACCAGCGGTATAATGAGGGTTCTAATTTCTCCACATCTTCACTAACCTTGTTAATGTCCTTTTTTTTTTTTTTTATTATAGCCATTCTAGTGGGTGTGAAGTAGCATGAAGTAGTGTGTTGTGATTTCCATTTCTCTGATGGCTAATGATGTTGAACATCTTTTCATGGGCTTATTGGCCATTTGTATATCTTCTCTGGAGAAATGTCTAGTCGGGTCCTTTGTTCGGTTTTTAATTGGGTTGTTTGTCTTTTCAATATTATCAGAGGCCACATGGAGAAAATGAAGTTGGCTTTTCTCTCCTTCTTCTCACTCTTCATCATCCAAAGGCTCCAGTGTTCAAGGTCTCCTAAATTATTCCCTCCCCAGGTGGTGTGTAGAGCTGGCACGGAGATGGCCATAAGGTACAGAAAAATGAACCAGGCAGCAGAGGCCAAATTCTTGGTCTACCTCCTCCAAAGTCCAGCTCTGTGATGTTAAGCAAGTCATTTTCCTCTTTCCTCCCAGGCTTAAGGCTTCCTCACCTATAAGACGGAGTCAGACTATCCACCTGCCTACAACACAGAGCCATGATGAGGGACAATGAGGTTGTGGATGCAAAAATGTAGGGACACTGCTGAGTCTTCCATCCTTTCAGCGGGAGACAACTGATACGGTTTCTGGGCTTGGATGCAGGTTTCAGACTGCATATTTCCAGACCTTGCTCCACTGCTTATTGGTTGACCTTATGCAACTTAGCCTTTCTGTATCCCGACGTCCTCCTCTGTTTAGTGAAGGATAATAACGGTCCTTACCTCTCTGGGTTGTTGTGATATTTAAATTAGATGTGTTATTTGTCAAGTGCTTGGAGCAGTGAGTGGCTCCAAGTTCTCCATATACATTATCTAGGCCATCATTGTTATCATTACTGCAAGGCTAGATTTCTGATGCCGTACTCTCTCTGTGCTCCCGGCCCCAACTCAGAAGAGGGTGGACTGGGCTGAGTTTCCAGAGGGTTTTTCCCTGATTGGGCACTGAATACACTGGCAGGACTGGCATGCTGATGAGCTGTGCTGGCTTGTCCAGCCTGATAGTCTCCCCAAAATGTCCAGGCCTGTGTCCCAAGTGTGTGTGGGGGGGTTGTGCCCTTCAGTGACCTTGCCGACACTCCCCCTCAGGTATGTGTCTCTCCCTATCCTCCTGTCCTTGCTCTAGCTCCAGGAATGGCCACAGTAGGGACCAGAATATGCCACCGTGAAATATGCCTCTTTGTCATAAAGATTATTTTGAGCTGATTATTTTCAGATACAGCAGACACAGAAGCTCTGAAAACAGAACAGAAGTTCCCCTTTTGTAAAGGAAAATTACATTTATAAAAAAATCTCCATTTGCAAGGGTGCCCCACCCTCCTCCGTTCTATACCGGGAAGAGAAGGATGATTCCAAATCACAAGAGACTCATCACCGAAGACAGGATGACTTAAATCTGCATGACAAACCTTACCCTTAGTTACAGTACTTTTCCTGGTCCCCTTCCCACCACGGGTCTCCTCCACAACCCTCTTCCTTTGTTTTAGCTGAAGATGGTGTTTGAGCTCAAGTTCTAAGCCATCTCTTGGAGTTTACCCATCCTTGAGTTTCTCCCAGGTATATATGAGACATTGAGAAATACCTGTTTGCTTTTCTCTTGCTAATCTGTCTTTTCTTACAGGGGCCCTAGAAGAGTAGGAAAGATTTTTTTCCTCCTCTACACCAACCACATCCACAGGGTCTATGACTGCTCCAAGGGTGACCATCAGTGTCCCATGCTGTCCATCTGGTCTCTCAGCCAAAGAGGCAAGCCAGCCAAGTAAGTTCTGCAGCCCGAGACCATCCATGAGCTATGAAACATCCTTCTCTGATGTCTTACGGGATGGCTGTTGTTTGCAAGTTATACCTGGCTTTTCTCTAGATGAGAATGACACATATAGGAATTCTAATGGGAGAATTTTAAGGGAGTTGACCAATCAGCCAGCCAGGAAGAGGTACAGGGATTAAACTTCCCTGTGAAGGCCTCCAGTCTATCTTCGGCAAGTTTTCTCCCCAGTTCATAGGCACATGTACCTGAAGTAACAGGAGACTTCACTAACATCTCTTTGGAGAAAAGTAAAAATAATTTTCTCTATATTTTGTCATGTAGACTTGGAATATAAGAGGGGAAAAAATCTTACCCTTTAAAAAAAGGTGGCAGAAGGGAAGTCTAAGAGCCTAGACTTCAATAAACACTTTGATGTGTTCCTGTGGTTTGTGACCAGCGCCTTGAGATTCTGGATTATAAGGTGTTCTGGGGCCACACAAGCTCCTGCAGTCCCCATGACCATCTCCCAAGCAGAAGTGAACTTAACTGAACTTCAGCTCCAGGACCTTCATTAACATGAGCTCCTCTCATGGCCTGACCTATGCATTGGACCCCACAGAACCTAGATGCCCTGCCCTGGGGGCCTCTCCCACCCCCTCCCTTGGGGAATGAAGCCCTACCACTCTGGAGCTGGTCCTCCAGATGTCTCCTTCGCATGGACACAACTTCCTCCTGGTATCAGACTGAAGTCACTTTGGAAGCCAGGGAAGCCCACATACATTGGTAAAAGCAGCACTGGAGGAATGTTTAACACAAATTATGTAAATGACCACTTTCGGTAATCTAAGTGCAGGCAAATTTTAGCCTTTTGTCTGCTGGTAAATCTGTTTGAAACAACATAGATTTCTGACTAAGAAAACATTTAGTTTGTTACCCCCATCCTACCAATCTTTTTTGGGTAGATAACCCAGTTTGGGTAGATAACCCACTTCCCAAAGCACAGGCTCATTCTCTTCAAAATCAGGACACCCAGAGGTGCCCCTGCTCCTCCACGCTCCTCTCTGCCATCCCGGGGCCGGTGAGCTGGCTTTTCATGGTTGAAATGTCTGTTCTATCTCCCTAAATTGCACGGACGCGTAATGGCTTTCCTCCTAAAGTCCTTTAACAAAAACTCAATTTCAATCTTCTGCTTTATTTATTACCATTTCTCAGAAATCGGATTTACAAACATGGACCTCAAGACATCTCAATTTAAGCACACGGTGGCGAGAACCTCTTACCTGGATTCCGTTTCCAGCGGATGCAGGTCATTCCTCTTAATACAAGACGAGGAATTAAAAGGAAGCTTGGTAACATGACACGGGATTTAGAAGAGGAAAGAAATGCATTCATGTGGAAAGCAGCTTGATTTATTGTGCATGGAAGACAGATGGGCTTTTTCCTTTTCTTTTAATTTTTGAGGTTGATGCTTATGTGTTTGAAAGAATAATATTGGGTGGGAAATCAAATAATATCAGGCCTATACTCTTAACAGTTTAAAATTCAGCCTCACGTAGCCACCCAGCCCGATAGCATGTTACTGTCAGGGAGGACCTGAGGTTCTGTGTTAGGAAAAAAGCCCGAAGCAGCCTCAGTCGCACACTTTGAGGTTGTCCTGCCCCTGTCCTGGCCCAACTCCTTTGCCTTCCCCTCTTTCCTTACCACTTAGGGCTTCCCTACCTAGACCTTCCCTCACTCCTGTTTCTGTCCTTCCATGTCTGCCCTGCTCACAGACTCTTTCCTTTGGACAGTCCCCCCTTTTGCAAGAGCAGCTCCAACTAATTAACTATTAAGCATTTATCCCTCTGCATTCCCAGCCTGATGCTTTCGACTTGTAACAATTTACCTCCTTTGGTCACTCCATTCAGTATCATCTACACGTTTTCTAAGACCAGAGCTCAGGGCCAAAGGCTGCTAGGGATCCAAAGATAATTTAGATGTACATCTTACGCACCGTCTTTGCTCTTTTCTCAGAACTTAAAATTAGAGTTCCGGGAAAGTGTTGAAGATTGCCTTAGAACCTTGGTGTAGAAGCAGCCAGGGCAGTGGCGGGGGGGAGTGTTAACATGGCATTCATTCCCCTCTCTATGTATCTGTGTTCTACTATCATTTAGCCTGAGATTTTGCCAGGATAGAAAAGGAGCTGGTAGGGCATAAAGAGAGGTAAACCATGCTTCACCACAGGAGCAAAGTGAATTATATTTAATTCTGTATCTCTAATACCGAACGTGTTAAACCAGAGCTTTGAGGTCAAGTACAGTGATCTGGAAGGAGCCTGGAATGTCCACATGCTTCCAAGAAAATCCTATCACCGTGGTTCAAAAGGTTCTCAAAGGGTGTCATTGCTCTCTCCAGAGCACCATCGCTGAAACCAACTTGGTCTGGGCTAAACGAAAGGCTTTGCCAATGACCACTCCCAGAAATCTACAGAAGGGGACAGCGGGTACAGGGCTGCCTGCCGTCTGGGACCAGGATGAGGAAGAGGCCAGGATGGAGCAGCCTGCCATAGCTCCACCAGACGAAACAGTCCACCCACCCATCATTAGCCGTCATAGAAGGACTTCCCACTCATTATAACACGGCCAGTAGGGCATGTGCGCATGGGAGGGGCAGGTTGGAGATAACGATCCAATGGCCCTGAGGAGACCAAGGGCCACTGACGCTGGGGCAGGGGACACAGACCTCACCACTGGAGCACCACGAGTCCCCATGTGCACGTTTAGCTTTTGTCAAGGTGCAGACCCATGACTGGATGTTGGCTCTGTGGTGGCTGGCCCTGCCCTGCCCGGCTGGACAGACCCTCGGCTCTCTTGTCCTACCCCGGGTGGTCAGGCCTGAGCACGTTCTAGGGGCACCTGCTGTAAAATGGTGTCCAGTGCTCACAAAGGCTCAGAGCATAAGGACAGCCACTTGGGAGAAAGGAAGATACACCACCCCGAAGTCCACAGTGACCTGAGGCTGGTTCTGCAGAGACTGGGACCACAGACACCTCCTGGGAGGAGCAAACAGGGCCACGCTGGGGGTGAGGCGCTGCGGGGCTCCGGGACCTGGCAGGAAGCCAGCCTGTGGTCATGGGGGATGGAAGCAGTCGCCACTCAAGCTCTTCCTCCCCAGCTCCCACAGGAGCAGGACGAACGGGGCCTGGGGGCTCCAGCCTGTCTCGCCGCCCCTGTCACCGTCTACAAATGGTGGCTTTGGGTGTTGGCAGAGGGACAGCAACGCAAACACACCGGCGTTACTGACGGGGTCGCGACGAAGCAGTGTGGATGTAGAGACGCTTCTACCCCTCCCTCTGCTTGTCCTCCGCCTGCGGACTGGGAGCCACATCAGTAAACGAACACACACGCAAGTTCCCAGGCCCGGCCGAGAGAGAGAGAGAGGGAACCGTGAGCTGTATTTAAACAGAATGAGTCCACCTCCCACTGCACTCGAAAGATAAAGACCTCGAATGCCTCGCAGACGGCCGATTAGTTAGCGAGAAGGTTCGCAGCTGAGGCTGCTGATGCGCTGGGAGCAGCCCCGGTCCTGCCCTCCTGAGCCGGGTCACTCGTGGCTTCCTCCAAGGCTGGAGGCTCGCAGAGTCCTTCCGGTGACTCCACAGCAGTCCCTTCTTTTTGCATAAACTGCCAGGAGCATCAGTTCGTTTTTAAAACGTCGGACCGATAATTGAGTTAGAAGCCTCAGACGTCAGGGGAACGTTTCTGAAGCGGACGCCGGGCTGTAAGTCAGGAAAGGATGGAGCACTGGGGCCCGGTACCTCGGGCACAAAATGGCTGACCCAGTAGTTACTGATAGTCCGTGGGGACCTGGGGCGGTTACCGTAGGGATGAGGAAGCTGCCAACACAGTAGAATCTGAAGACCAGAAATTACACGCCTTCATGCCATTCAGTGCCCTTGGGGGGTGCTGGGCGATTCAGAGCCGAGGAAAGAGACACGGATCTGATTCGCTTGGGTCTCAGCACAAAAGGAAACTCAACCATTAGATTACCTTCCTCAGTGCACTTGGGCCCGGAGCTTAGTGACATGAAGCCCGATGAGTCACCACACCAGCAGATTCCACAATCTTTCCAACTCTGTGTCAACATTAGGACTTTGAACAGCCCATGAGAGGGGACTCTCACAGATGGAGAAAACAAGGGATCTCAGTCCTTTTTACTGAATTCCAACTTCCATTTTGGTCCCTAGAAGGAGCAGGGCATCATGTAAGGCTCTCATTGAGCCCGTGACCATCCTTCGACAGACCTAACCCAGTGAGGACATGAGCCACAGGAAAGGTCCGGGCAAATGCTGCCAGTGTAGACTCGTTCTCACCAGGGTGTGTGAGCCTGGAGACGTGTCACCTGAGGCCTCACACCATTGCTGCTCCCTCTGACCCCGGAAGCCACCTGCTAAAGGGGCAAGAGCCACCTGTGGAAGGAGCCCAGGGTCCAAGATGACCACGAGGAAGGCTACTGCCAACCGTGACCACCCACCATGGGTTTTCATGAAAATCTCAAGTAAGCCACCGAGAGTTAGAGGTTGGCTGTTCCCATGGACCGAGTTACTTGCCCCGGATACTCCCTCTCCCCTATTTTGGCTTGTGAGTGTAGAGAATTTAAGAGGTATACGGGAATCCCACGCTTGAATGGGTTAGATGCCCCAAAGCAGGAAGCCTCACGGAGGGTTCTTCCAACCTGGTAATTGTATTTGTTTCTCTCCCAGAAGAGTCTCTTCCTCAGCTTCCGTGGATGCTGGATATTGTGCACGGATATCGAAAATGTCTCTTACATGCCCTCTTCCATTCTCCTCTCCGTTCTGCATGGGGGCAGTTTCACATTCTGGAAATTGCTGGGAGAACAGCCCAGCAGGGCAGCTGATCAAGGGAAAGGTTCCTTTAAATTTTTAAACAGTGCTGCTTTGTTCTTGCTCTCCGAACACCGTGTCCGGCCTATCTGCTCGGCCTGGGGTCTATTTGAACAATTCTGAAATGTCATCTCCTACCTGCTGACTTCTGCTGCTGCGAGCCACGAGCGGCCCGGCTCCCACAGAGCCCGGAGGCAGAACGCCCGCGCACACGACCCGTTCATTGGGGGCCGGGTCGAACAGAAAGCCGACTTGACTCAGATACGTCTCTCCACTCTCCGGCTCAGAGAAAACACGGGGATGATGCCGTATTCTCTTGGATGCATGTCCCTTTTTCCCTTTGCAAAGATGCGGGGGGTGAGGGGGGCTGGGTCTTGACACTTGTAGACAGAGTGCCACTGAACGGCATCGATCCTGAAACCTTAAAGAACCATCAGCTCAGGGTCTCTTCAGGGGCCATCCGAGCACTTTGTCCCGGAGAATCTGAAGCAGGAGCCATCCTTTGATTGAAGTTCTCCACGTCTGACGTCCCCAACGGATGCCATGGGCTCTTGTGTTTTCCGGGCGCCCCTGGGCCCCGGGAGGAATACACAGGGAGTGGGAAGAAATCATGTCTGTTGGAGGCTGAACTCCATCCACCCACCTCCCCCCGGCCTCGCTGGTACGTTGAAGTCCTAAGAATGTGACTGTACTCAGAGAGAAGATCTTTAAAGAGGGAATTAACTAAGGGCGGGCCCTAATCCCGAAGGACTGGGGTTTGCGTGAGAGGAGGACAGGAGGACGCAGATGCGCACACGGGGAAGACCATGTGAGGACAAGGAGACAAGATGGTGTCAACAGGCCAAGGAGAGAGGTGTCAGGAGATGCCCCGATCTCAGACTCGCAGCCTCCGGAAGTGTGAGGAAGCGAATCTCCGTGGTGAGGCCCAGCCTCGCTGTGGTCTTTTGTCATGGCAGCCCGAGCGCACTAATGTGGTCTCGCTCCTACACTGTCCCTGGGTTCATGACAGGGCGCGGCCCTGGGCGAACCCACCTGAGAAAGGTCCCTAGAAGGTTCTGGAGAATCTAGAAGAAAGTCTGTAAAAGAAAACTTTTCCTTCAAAGCATGTAATCTTGAAAAATGTGGATCATTCAGCTGCCCACGACGCCTTCTGCTTTGAGCTTGGAGGCCCACTTCGGGAAACCACCTTAAATCCTCTCTCAGAAACAGAAGAGACTTGTTCAAAGTCCCTCCATAGGGAGGAAAATGGCTTCTGGCCCGCAGATGGGAAGGGGCTTCTTTGCAAGATGAGATGCTTGGTTTCCTACACAAAGTGGGGGATAGCCAGGAGTAACGTGGGACTCTCACCACCACGGAAGGGGCATCAGCAGACAGCCCTGGACTCGCAGCGATGTGCCAGCCCCATCCTGTAGGGGCAGGGGACGGCTGATGCTGGCAGGAGCCCCTCTAAGTCAGCAGCACTGTGACCACTGGGAGAAGAGCCCCACCAAGCTCTGGGAGCCGGTCTTGCTGTCACTCTGCAACTGCCGCTTCCCTTAGCAGCCGCAGAGTTGTGGGGCTGCAAACAGGAAGGTCACCAGTGTCACCACAAACAATGGTGGCCGACTCGCCACGTGTCAGCCCCCCGACCATGTGCTCTATGCGCACCAGCACTTTCTTTCTTTCTCACAGCAGGCCTGGGCCCTAGACAAGGAAACTGAGGCTCAGAGAGGACAGTGAGCATGCCCCGGGCACACACTTCTGGAGCGAGGGGCCCAAAGGCAAACTGGGGTCCACAGGACCCCCATATGTGTGTCCGCCCCATGCATATTTCCAGAAGTTGAGAAGACCCTGTCTCTCGGAGATGGCCTCTCCCTACTTGTACCAGGCCCACTTGTGAGGGCCCAGTAATTGGGGTACAGATGCTCTAAGTCAGAGGTCTCTGAGCAACAGCTCTGATCTGGGCTGGCTGCTCCCTCATCACCGGGGAGCCTTGAAAGACACACATGTCCAGGTCCCAGGCCCCGAGCTGCTGGTCCAGCAGCCTCTGGGAAGGGCCCGGCATCTGCATTTTAACCAGCTTAGGGAATCCACTCGTTGCAAGCTGTGTGGAGATCCTAAAACCTTTGAACCGGGGATACCTGCGCAGTCTGGTGAAGCCTCCAGAGCCCTTCTCAGAGTAAAAGTGCCTCCATGAAGCCAAGTGCACAGAAACACACAGGAAATAAATTAGGTGGAAATACCGTCTTCAAATTTTTAAAAAGCTGTGAGGCAGTAACCCATATGCCTCTTTAACACATTAAGTAACAAGGTCCAGCGTGGGTTTAACGGAAATCATAAATTCGAGTGCAGACAGGAGGATACCTAAGTATTTCAAGGCGTCCGTACGAAGTGGGACACAGTGTGCACAGGTCTGTGATTAGCACCGGAGACAGAGGCCGGGTGTGGCTGATGGTGTACAGGCCGTGACTTCCAGTCATCACTGAGATGATGCCCAGTGCCAGGGGCAGATTAGTGGACATAACGATGTGCGTTAGGGACGCCTGTGGCCTCAGTCGGTTAAGTGTCTGATTCTTGGTTTCAGCTCAGGTCTAGATCTCAGGGGACCTGGAATCCAGCCCTGCACTGGGCTCCACACTCAGTGCGGCGTCTGCTGGGAGTTTCTCTCTCTGCTCTCCCTCTGCCCTTCCCCCCACTCACACACTCCCTCTCCCTCTCCCTCTGTCAAATAAATAGATAAATCTTAAAAAATAAAAGAAAAACAATGCTATGTGTTTTATATTCCTGACCAAATTTCCATGCCTGTGGATTTATCACAGGACTCCACGGAGATGGGCGGACCCCGGGCTAAACGCTCTTGTTCTGGGCCGGGGCCAGTTACGAAATCGGCAACAAGTAGGGTATGAGTGTCAAGGGCTAACTCTCCACAAACACGGGCTTTACAAGAGGCAAAATCAAGCCAAAGAGGTGCTTGATTTCCATCAGCAAAGCAAGATCCGCCCGGAGAGTCTCCTTCCTTCCTTGCCGGGAGACTGTATCAAATGATTGATATAAAAATTAATGATCCCTTGTGGAACAGCAGCCACGAGAAATCACACGCATGCAAATCCTGTGGGGAAAAATGTTGCATGATTTATCTTGTTGTCAGCGTTCTTGTATTTCCAAGATGAAAGTTATTTTTCCCCCCACTCTTGCTTTGTTTTGCACTTATCCTAATTTTCTAAATAACATGGTTTCCAGATTGCGAGGCATGATTATCCTTATTCAGAGCAAACGGTGCTGGGGATACATTCACAGAAAGGGCTGCGTTCTCCCCGTAATCAGCCCCTCTCCGTCGCCTTGTCAGAGCGCAGCCCGCTCTGACGAGATTCCTGAAGGTTCAGGCAGATAAAGCAATAACGAAAAGCTCCATGTTGCAGCTAGGAACGATGCTTCACGAGCACCGGAAAGTCCAGTGCTGCTGGGGATGGCAGGGTTCTGTGCACGCTCACAACCACTGAACAGCTCAAGGCATCTCTCGCTGCTGCCTTCAGCTGTGTGCTGCGGGACAGTGTTTCTAGGCTGCTCACAATTATTTGTCTCCATGGCAGAGGTAAGGAAGTTCACGTTCACCTGCCACGGTGAGCCGAGACGTCCCCACGGACCTCTTGGAGCAATTACTCTCCATCAGAGCGTCTGGAGGTGGAGCAGGCACCAGCCCGCAGAGGGGGGTGGACAGCTGTCCATCGGGACACCAGAGGGCATCTCCAGGACACCTGTGGACGCAGCCCAGCTCAGCTGGGAGGAGAAAGGGAGCCCACCTTCCAGATGCACGCGTGGAGACGGGAGCGTGGCCGTGGAGGCACGGCTTCATCCTCAGGATGGTCTCATGCAACTGTCCTGCGCCACTGCCGCCTGTTTTTCTGCGGACCCCTTCGAAGCGACATTCTCCTCTCCCACAATGCCACGGGCCTAGGGCTCAGCAGCCAGACTTAGCGGCCTCACCATCCACTGACGTCATGGTACCCACACTGGGATCTCAGAAGGTCCGTCTCACCACCTCCATCTGTCTCCGTGGCCCAAGCCTACACTTCCAGGCTCGCCTCCTCCATGGCCCCGTGAGACGTCGCCACATGCTCTCCTGTCCGTTCTAACCTCAGCGACAGCCCCCACCCTGCCCGTACCAGGTACCAGGGCCTCCCTCTCCTGTCCTCTTTGCCCATCCAAATCCCACTCACCTTCCCAAGTCCAGGGACCCTCACTAGAAAGCACCGCCCTCTCCCTCCAAGGGAGGGACGGCCCCTGTCTTCGTTTTAGAACACTGTTTGTGCTACGGTTTCACAGATGGAGCAGATGGTCTAAGATGCCGGGGACGTGTGATTCCAGTTCGTGAGCTGCATACGGAGCCGGTGCTGGGAAAAGTCCCACCCTCCCCACCCCACCCCCCAGCAACGCCCCGCTCCCCAGGTCCCACTCTGACCTCGGGCTTTTTTTCTTCTCTGCTGGTTCTCTCACTCACTCTCTCCCACTACACATGTTCAGAAAGGAGGGCCTGGGGCCACGGGGTGCTTGTGACAAGAGCTAACAAGAGCAGAGGACTGAGAGCTGACACCTGTCTGAAGTGCTTCCCAGTTGCTCACTCATCACCAACTCGCTCACATCCGCGCGCGACGAGGTATGTGCTATCCGCTCCTCACTGTAGAAACAAAGAAATTGAGGCAAAGAGCGTTTGAGCAAATTGCCCAATGACACCGGGGGCTGTCCTAACTGGTTTTCCTAGCTTCGTACCTGCGTGGAGTCCCTGGTCACAGAGCCAAACTAACATCTCCCTCCGAACCAGAGCCCATACTCTGAACCGCATCCTCGTCTAACTTCCACGCTGGGCTCGTGTTCCCCCAGCCTCAGTCTCCCAGGCCAGGTACCAGGTGTCCAGGGACAGTCCCTCTGCCCCAAGGCCGGTCTGAGCCCTTCAAACTAGGCCATCAGAAGCTGTTTGTCCTGCCTTGTGTCCCCTCCCCCCCAACCCCGGAAAACCAGTTGCCCATCTCTGCGTCCTGGGCAAACCTGGCACTTCCCTTTGTGGCCCTGTGTGGGGTGGAAAACCTCTCATTTCTGGGGAACTAGGAGTAACAGACTTTTCTCTCAATGGCCCTGACCTCTCCGAGTGACCGTGGGGTCCCCTTGATAAGCTAAGCCCCAGGTACGCACTGCCGCGCCCTGTAGAGGCTGAGCTGGGGGTCTGAGCCCTTGTCGTCTGCCTGCGCCGTGCCTCCTGCCCAGGCTCCCCCTGCCTCTGCCTTTCCTCTTTAGCTCACGGTCCCTTCGCGGTCACTTCGAAGCTCCCTTGTCCCCTCTGCACCATAGCCTTCTTCTGCATGCTCGTGGCAAGGCCACCGCCATCGTGGATCGGACCAACAGTCTGCATCTTCTGGACCAACACCCAAAGCACTAAATACCACTGGAGGACAATCACCCGAGCACTGGTTGTCCCCGTGAACGGACGTGCTCGGCCCTCGAGACGACCCAGATGCTGCTAGAGGAGCCAAGCCTCCCGGGAGCTCCGGTTCGGTCCTCACTGCTGCGATTTTGGGCTTTTCCGTTTGCTCTCAAACCTCCAGCCTCCCCTCACTCTCGGCTGCTGACATCATCTGCATGTCCCCAGCGAACAGAGGCCACCAGCGGGAAGCCCCTCTGCCCCCTGCCATTGCATCAGTTCGCCTCCAGCCTGGCCTGACCCCCCCTTCCTCCTGCTATGGGGCGGGGGGATGCACCTTCATGTGTCCCTGCCACCCCCAGCCTTGCTCTCCCTGCACAGCTTTGTTTCTCTGGCTCTCTCTGCCCCCTCTGCAGTCTCTCCTTCCCTTTCTGCTGGTTCTGTCCGATCAGCGTGGGATGTGCCATCTCTGCCTCCCTAAAGGCAATACGAAGCAAAGGTAAGACGGAAACCACGTAGTCAGACCTCCGAGAGCAGTCTATACTCGCTGCCTTGACTCCCGTGTCACCTCACGCCCGAGCCCAGGGCAGTCCAGCCTTTGTCTCAGCTCTACTCCTGGACTCACTCTCCCCACCATGACAGATGGCACCCTGCACTGAATCCAAGGCCACCCGTGACCCCGTACCTGACCGCGGGGCCCAGCCCAATTCCGCTCCCTCCCCTGTGGAGCACCTGCTGTGTGTCAGGCACCAGAGGAGAAAACACACACGGGTCCCTGCTCTGTGGAGCTGACATTTCAGCAAGGGCATCGGGATATTCGATGATACATATGATAAGTAGTAAATCTTGTAGCACCCAGGAAGGTGGTAAGTCTGCGGAGAAAGGAGAGCCAGGCGGGGGCTCAGCAGAGCCGAGTTATGGGCAGGGGTGGGGAAAAGCCGCAGCACAGGGATGAGAGATATCTCTGTGAAGCATTCCAGACACTAGTAAGGGCTCCAGCAAAGGTCCTGTGGCAGAGGCTCAGGAAGAGTGAGGAGGTCAGCGGGCTGAAGGAGAGAAGGTAGGAGAAGAGCAGGAGAGGTGGGTCTGTTCCTGGAGGGTCTGGAGGGGACGGAGAGGACTTCAGCTTTCACGTCAAGTGAAACGGGGAGCCCCTGAAGGTTCTGGAGAGAGGAGTGCCGTGATCTGACTTGGGCACTAAGAGCATCCCTCTGACGGCCGAGTTAGGACAGACTGTGGGGCTTCCGGAAGCACCTGGGTCTTTCCACCCCCGCTGTTGCATCTCTGATCCATCGTCTTCCTGGGCGACAGTGGGGCCTCCTGAGTGGTCTCACTATGTCTCTGTCACCCCACGCCTCAGCCAGGATGTGCTTCCTAATGCGCAAATTGTGCCCCAGTGCCCCTCTCTGCCGTGTGTTCTGCAGCTCCGTGCCGCCCTTGGGAGGAGATCTGACTCGTACCCACGGCCTGGGAGAGCGCATCTCTGTGGGTCTGCTTCCGGCTCCCCACGGGTCTCTCCTGTTCCAGCCTCAGCACGAGCGTGTCCTGGCCCCAAGTCCCTCTGGCCCACGGGCCCTGCCACTGGCGTCCCAGGTGGCCACAACCCTCCTCACCCACCCTCCAGCTCTCCCCGTCATCGTCTGAGCCCAGCTCAACATCACTTTCTCTAGAAGCTTCCCTAGCCCTCGATCGGGGCTGCCTGCCTCCCACGAGCGTCCTCCACTTCTCTAGCCGTGGCCTCTCGGCTCTGCTGGCTCTTCCCTTGTTTACGTCCCCACCACACCGTCAAGTCACCGAGGGCCGGCGCCCGCCTCTCGGGTCCCTGGTCAGAATCCCAGCACAGAGGGATCCCATTGTTACTTGCCCAATAACAATGTACCAACCAGTGCCCAGACTCTCAGGGAATCTGGTCTCTGAATGTGAACGTGGCTCCTGGAGTCACTTCTGTGTTCTGTGAGGTCTGCACCGACAAGCGCCATCAGGAGGCCCGTTAGTATACGGACATCCCAACCTTCCAGAACACTGTCCTTCCACCGGCAACATGCACGGCAGGGGACTAGGCACATTGTAAGTTATTTCACCTAATTCCCACACTTCCGTAAAATCATTTTATAATTTTCATTTTACGACGAAAACCTAAAGTTGCGAGGAGTGAAGTAACTTTTCTTCGTGGTGCACGGGGGGCCGGAAGTGGCTTGCAATGTTGACTTTGGGTGTCCTCACTGGCCTCCGTGATGTGGTCCCCAAAACACGGGAGGAATAACAACCCTCATTTTTCTAAGAACGGTCTGTTATCTTCCTACCCCTCAAGCTGCTCAACCCTTTTCTGGAACACGTTTCGTCTCGGGCTCGTGGAACTTGTCGTTCTCGGTCGACACGCTGCAGTGCAGGGATCTGTCTCTGATCTGTCCTCCAGTTCCCCCGTCCTAACGCACTGCGGGAGGGTGGGCACAGGCTGCGGGGTCCTTGCGAGGCCTCCCAGGGCCTGGCACCACCTCCCCCCAGCCCTGGTCTCCTGAGGGGTTCTAGGTGGGAACGGAGGTCAGTATCGTGCCTCCTTCAGAGGTTGTCCTCTAGGCCCGCCCGCCCCCGGCCCGTCTCACAGAAAGTGACCCAAAGCGGGCCCCGGAAGGAGCCAGGCTGGGCCTCAGCCCCCGGAGCTCTAGCCTCAGGATGGAGAGCAGGTCCGTGCCTCAGCTCCCCACCCCAGGGATGGCAGGACATGGACCCTGGTAGAAGGAGGCACAAAACCATTTACTACAACAGTGCTATGTGTTGATAAGGGGCCGCCAAGCACTGGAGGCCTGAGGACCACTCAGCCCGGCTGCCTCTGCCCAACCCTCGCCTACCGTACCCGGAACATTCTTCCAGAGACAGCGGAGAGGGGAGGCCCCAGAGTCAGAGGCGCCTGAAGACAATCCCCAGGCCTAGGAGCTGTGAGGAGACGCCACAGGTCCCCAGGCCTAGGAGCTGTGAGGAGACGCCACAGGTGAGAGCCACCAACAGGGCCAGAGATCTGAGGGGGGCCGCCCGGGGGCTCAGGGCGGGAGATCCACGGACCCAAACCACCCGCTCCCTGAGGCCCCAACCCACTCCCCCAGGCCTCACATCGCCCAGGGAGCGGGTCCTCTCCCCAGTCCTCTGTTGAAACGTGCTCCCGGCAGGGGCAGGGGCGGCCGGGGTTTCTCATGGGGACTCCGCTGCGAGGCACGTGCCCGTCTAAGCCGGGACCGGGCGGGTGCACAAGCTGCCCCTGCTCTGTCTCTGGGTCTGCGTCCCGCCTAGCTCCTGAGGCAGCTGAGCCTGCACTGGGGAACAGAATGTAGACACGGGCCTTCTCGCCGGGTCCCCCTGCAAATGCCAGTTGTGCCCCGGCTTTGCCCGCCCCGCCGGCTTGCCCCTCTAGGACTCACCTCCTCCCCGGTGTTTCCGGGCCACCGATCAACGAGCCGCGGGAAACGGGACTCCGGGAGCAAATCCGGCCAAACAAACGCGGTGCGAAACCTCTCTGGGCCTTCAGTGCGCAACGGGGCGGCCGCGTGAGGCTCAGGCCGGACAGCGACAGCGGCCCGACGCCCTGAGTAAGGGGCCCGCCCCAGCGGCCGCTCTCGCTCTCGGGCCCCGCTCCCCGCGCTTACTCCGTTGCGGGGAGGTACTTTGCTCCTGCTTCAGGAGCCCTCCCCGAACCAGCTGGCTGGAGGGGGACCCGGTGGTCAGGACGAACCGTCTGCCCCTCCATAAGGGGTCGGGGTGGGTGGGCCGTGATCTGGAAGCCTCCTCCTATGGTTTTACGGGGCAACTCTCCCCCGTCGTCCTAGACACAGCCCGATCCAAAGCAGGGCTGGGTCTGGGGTCAGGGGGGCGAGGCACTTTCCCTATACAACACGGAAGGGGCGCCGTAAAAACTCACAAGTTAGGAGGAATAATATTTTGATGCAGCGTTCTAAAAACTGAAAATAACGCAAAAAACCCACGAAGAGCTCCTACGTTGCTATGCGCACGTGCACGGCTCCCCTCGCACGCCCACGCCGGGGCCAGCACCAGGAGAGCTTGTCCGTCACCTGGCTACGGTGCCCTCGGCAGCCCCTCCCGTGCCACGAACCCCAGCCCGCCAGGCCTTCCGCGACGGGCAAGGTGCCCGTCCTCTCCTCACACCCAGACCCAGCCCCTGGGCACCTAGTCACATGGATCCGTGTGGCGTGGTGAACGGGGCTGGGCTCCCGAGGTCAGCCACCGTGACCACTCTCTTCCCCCTGTCCGCATGGGAGCTCCTCTTGGCATACCCCATCCCCTTGGAGCCCCCAGCACTGTCTCCTCTTCTGAGGGCTGGGGCTGGATCCTGTTCAGTGTTCGAACCCCACACATACCACGAAGGAAGAATGCATGGGGGACTCTGATTTGGGGTGGCTTCCATTTCCCATAGCATCCTAGCAGGGCAGCCCTTGGGGGCTCACTTCTAGGGATGGGGTCTTAAGCACCCCAGCAGCTTGATCGGGTGGGGTGGGGGGAGCACGGCCAGATGTCCACAGCCATAACGGTTTGGGTCTGTCTGGGTATCTGCAAGGTGTCTGAAGAAAGGGCTCAGGACCCCTGTCCTTCTTCTTCCTGTCTTTAGGCTAAACATCTCCAGACCCTTTAATAGATCTCCATTTGGCGTCCCTCCTGGACCCCCCAGAGGGTCTTGGGGTGGGGCTACTTCAGGTCCTCAAAGTCTTAGGCTGGTTGTGGGTTAAGTTCTCTGTTCCCTAAAGACCACCATCAGCTTCGAGCACCTCCACACTTGCCCTCAGGAGTCGAAACCACCTGGTGATCTCTCTCCCTTGGTTCATTCCCACCTTCCCTGCCCAACCAGGCCCCTGTTTCTGCTCTTGCCCCACCACATGAGAATCCCCACAGAGCAACAAGGGCTCCTTTTAGAACGTAAACCAACCTTTCTCAGAGTACACAGAGAAACTCTAGAGATGGACTGTACTCTTCCCCTTCTGTTCTGCTACCACTTCTCACTCACACTCTTGCTCATGCCACTCCGGCCACGTGGACCTCCTTCTGCGGCGCAACTGCGCCAAGCTTGTTCCTGCCTCAGGGCCTTTGCACTTGCTGTTCCTTCAGCTTGGAATATTCTTCCCCTAGAAATCCACAGGACTTGTCCCTTTACCTCATTCGAGTCTACAAATTAAATACTCCCTTATCCCCCAAGCATTCCCTGCCTGCATTATTCAAAACAGTCTCTCCCCACCCCCCAAATGCTGTCCCTTTACTCCATATTTGCTTATCATCTGCTCCACGAGGGCAGGGACTCTGTCTGTTTTGTTCTCTGCCGTACTGCTAGTATCAGAATGGCCCTGGCACACAGCAGGTGCTCGTGAATACCGAATGAATCAGGAAATGAGTTGGAGAGCCGGCAGCCGAGCCTGTGCTCTCGGCCCTCACACCCAGTGTCTGGGGTATGAGCCCAGCAGTGTGGCGCACAGCAGATCTGCTCCGTCTCTTTACATCCAAAATGGCACCTCTCCCCTGGGTCCTCATTCCCAGCCTCCATGATTTCTGGATCCTGGAAGATCCAAACGTTCCGTCCTGGCCATCTTCGACTCCTGCTGAGTTGAGTCCCCAGTCTGCCTTCCCAACATTGCCTGGTATTTTTAGATGAGCACTTCTTGTGTGTTTCCGAGGCCAATTATCCCAGCTGCCTCTCTGAGTACATTTCCACTTGCTAGTTCATTTTTTTCGATCTGTACCAACACTGATGAAATGGCCCACTAACTGTGTGCCAATCCTCAACCATAATGACATCCCGGGCCTGAGTGGCCTCTGCCGCCACAGCTCCCACAGTGGGAGCTCACAAGAGGGGCACGAAAGGGATCCAAATGCATAGTTGGCCTGACAGGGAGAGGGTCAGGAAAAGGAGAACCAGATTCCCTTTGGGTGGGGGGTGGGATGGTGCTGCCAGCCAGCATGTTGGGAGAACGCCAAGCCCTTGGTCCCTACAGGACGTCTTGCGTTTTTCGCTCTGTTCTTCTGCTGTGGACGCTCCGCCAACGGAAGGGTTTGGCTTTACCCCCAGATCTCTGGGACCGAGGCTGATCTCTGAACAGCGACTGTCCCGTGTGAATCTGGCAGGCCTGACAGAGCAGCAGTCGGCACAGAGTTGGGACCCACAGACCCAGGCTGTGGGAATGAATGAACTCATCTCCAAAGGGGCTGTTCAAGGGATCACCTCAGCTGTCTGCCACCAGCTCTGAATCTGGAGACTTTGATGGGCCTACGGGATGGCAAAACCATCCCCCTAGATTGTTCATACGACGTCCTGAGTTTGTTCCAGCTGCAGGGAGGGGTCCCATGGGTGCCGTTAGGATCTCAAGATGGCCGCTTGCTGAGAGCAGGGTGTTGAAGGCAGCCCAGAGGGCTCTGGGTCCAGCTCCTGCCTGGGAAAGTGCACTCTGCTTTCCTCCCTGGCCTTCCCTCCTTCCCAGGCTCCCTCCCTCTGCTAGAGCCATACCTTGCCATCTGTCTTCACGGGGGCCACGAGCTTCCTCCCTGGTGCCTTTGCCCAGGCTGTACCTTCTGCCAAATCACTCTTCTTCCTTCCCCAACATCCAACTCCCGCCGGTCCTTCTAGACCCTCAGGGATGCCCTCCTTGAGGCCTGTCCAGAGCACCCGCTTCTCTCCCACCCCAGCCTCGCCAGATCAGGGCTACCGAAAGTGTGGCTCACACTGCCTATCCGCGAACTGTCTGAATTCCAAGCTCTGGATGGAAATTGTGAGCGAGCTTTGAAAGCATTTACAGTAATTCAACTGAGTAATTTTATGTCGGTGGGACCTAAGAATAAAAACTTGAGCCTTGTGTTTGCTTCTTTTTTTCCTTTGTTTATCTAGTCATTCATTTTTATTACGTTTTATAAAAGTCTCCATTTGTGATCGACTGGAAGTAAGACAAGATCTGGTCTTTCACGATACATCAATGCTTCTCAACGTTCTGTTCATGACTGCCCCCTACGGAGCATTTGTAAGTCATTTTCCTTTCCCTGCCAGCCACCCACTCTGTTCCCACAATGAAATGTTAATACCACAGACATTCTGTATATCTGTTTGCATGCTGTATGCAGGTTTGTGATTTATACATAAAAAGAGCAATGCTCCTTTGCGTCCCCCTCTGAGAGCCAATTTTCACCCTGTTGGGGACCGTGTCACTGTCACTAAGAAGGCATGCCACCGACGGCTTAAGAAGAACTGGTACGGTCCCGGGAGAAGCAGGTGCCGCCCCCGGGGGGTCTGGACATCCAGAAGGGGGTGGTTCCTGCCAGCGGGCTGCTGGGCTGGAGGGCTGAAGTACACACATTCTTGCAAATCACCTTTCATGTCCCCCGCACCTTACAGTGAGGGTGTGCACTGATTCTTTTTTTTAACTATGGATTTTGGTAGGTTCCCTTATCTATAAACTACCTGTTGGGTCTTGTGCTTCTTTGGCAGATGAGGAGGATGGAGGAGTAGGGAGGCCACGGTCATGCAGCTGGTTGGTTATGACCAATATTCTCGCTCCTCTGTCATTTACCCTGTGACCATTCACCGCTCACCATCGGGACATCTCAGGGCAGCCACAGGGAGGCCTGCAGACCATCTGAGAGGCCATTCCTGGAATGCGCGGCAAGCCGGTCTGCAGAAAACACAGGTCTGAGAAACGGCCCTCCCTCGTACCCCCGCAGCCATCATTGTAAAGAGCTGGGGGCCGGGTCCACTCGGCAGCGAAGCCCACTCACTTCTTTTTTTTTTAAGATTTTTTTTTTAAAGATTTTATTTGTTTATTTGACAGACAGAGATCACAAGCAGGCAGAGAGGCAGGCAGAGAGAGAGGAGGAAGCAGGCTCCCCACAGAGCAGAGAGCCCGATGCGGGGCTCGATCCCAGGACCCAGGGATCATGACCTGAGCCGAAGGCAGAGGCTTTAACCCCCTGAGCCACCCAGGCGCCCCTAAGGTATTTTTTTTTTTTAAAGTAGTCTCTACACCCAACACAGGGCTCAACTCACAGCCCTCAGATGGCGCGCTGCGTGCCCCGCTGGCCAGCCAGCCAGACGCCCCAGGAGCCCACTTACTTCTATTCGAGGCAGAATCTTCGGACTCACTCACTGTTACTTACACAGAACTACTTTGATCTTGCAGGATATATGATGACCCATGGAACTAGCCTTCCAAGGAACACACTTCGGAAAAAGCAGAGGCCACAGTTTTATTAATTCACATCCTCTTTCCCCAGGGCCACAGGTCATTGGAAGCGAAGGAGTAAAAATCAGAATGTTGTCTTCATCTTTATTGGAGGTTACTGGGGTGCCTTCAGCCTCCGTCAGCCAGCTCTGAAGCCCTGCCCATAACTGTCCCTGTCGCAAGTCTGAGAAGCATCATGCTCCTGTGGGCATTCTCTCCTCTTAAGGCTTAGCACAAGACTGGGAATGGGGCGCCTGGGTGGCTCAGTGGGTTAAAGCCTCTGCTTTTGGCTCAGGTCATGATCCCAGGGTCCTGGGATCGAGCCCCGCATCGGGCTCTCTGCTCAGCGGGGAGCCTGCCTCCCCCCCCCACCCCGCCTAGCTCTCTGCCTACTTGTGATCTCTCTCTGAGAAATAAATAAATAAAATCTTAAAAAAAAAAAAGACTGGGAAGACACTGGAGACTCAAATTCACTTCCTGATTTCTCGCAACCGAAGGCAAGTTCGTTCTACCTTAAGATGCCTGTCATTTCTCACCCTCTCTCTGGCTGGGAGACAAGCCAAAGACAGGAGCATCCCAGACACACTGAAGGCCCAGGTCCCCTGAGCGCTCTGGAGCTGCCCACATGGTGTCTGTCTTCAGAACAATCTATAGCCTCTGTCCTTCAGTAGTGGTCATTCATCCTCTCCCCTAGGCATTGTTCTGAACCCAGAGAATCCAGTCCGAGTTCGAAACAACAGTCTGGGGGACAGTTGGATGTAGGCTCAGGGAACATCGTGGTTCCTGAGTGGAGCATGAGTGGGCAACAGCTGCCATAACAAAGTATCACACAGTGGGAAGTTCCAATGACAAAAATCAATTTTCTCACAGTTCTGGAGGCTGGACGTCCAAGATCAAGGTGTTGGCAGGCTGGGTTTCCTCTGAGACCTCTCTCTTTGTCCATCTTCCCTCCATGCATATCTGTGTCCTAATCTCTTCAGTCAGATTGGATGAGGGCCCCCCGATGACTGCATTTGAATTTAGTCACTGCTTTAAAGATCCTGTCTCCAAATACAGTCAACTTCTGAGATGCTGGGGGTTAGGGCTTCAACATATGAAAGTTGGGGAGGAAATAATTTAGCTCAAAACAGGTGGCCTCTCTAGCAAGAGTCTCAAAGAAACAGAAACCCTTAGATATCTGGAGACTGTGGAGTTCATCTGTTCCAGAAACTGGAACAATGAGGCCGGGCAGGAGAAGTAACTGCCTGCGGTAACCCAGCTCCCAGGCCCTAGGGAGCTCTAATCCGGGGTTCCCTTCTTCTCCACACCACCATTCTCGCCCCACCCCTAGAAAAACCAACATACAAACACACTAAAAAATTATACACAAATTAAAACGAGTGAAGAAAAAGTAAGTCTCTGAGGCCAGGCAAATACTTGGACAAAGATTCACTGCTTGACCAAACATGAATCGGGCTCCTGACCCTTCTCCTGGGCCCATCTGTACACTTCTTTGTACGCTCCAGTTTTAGCAAGAGCCCCGCTAAGTCAGGTGACCAAGAACACTGGTATCTTTATATCTTGATCAAGTTCCTCACCCTCCAACCTCCCCGATGTGATGTTGGACACCTTGGCTTGTCTTCAGCAAGAGTCCTGTTAGCTTGGTGTAGCCAGAATCCGCTTCACCCCTGAAATTTCCTCTTAGTAATCTTCCATTCACTGACCCCCACCCTGCTCCACAGCTACAGACCCCCACTTGCCCATGGGGACGTTCTGGTTGCCTGTGGGTTCTTGAGACCTTTTCAGGGCTCCACAAAGTCATGACTCTCTTCAGTTATACCAAGATGCTATTTACTGTCTCCACTTTCATTGTTCTGAGAGTAGAATTTTCCAGAGGCCACATCATATGGGATGACGCTACAATCCACCCATTGTCTAGTACCCTAGACATCAAGAGATTTGCAACCCAGAGGAACAATATGCCACTCCCCTAAATTTTTGCTATCCTCACTACGCTGGTGAGGGAAGGGAGACACAAAGAGATTAAGTAACGTGCCCAAGGTCACACAGCTAGTCAACGGCAGACGGAGGGCAAACACTCAGGCAGGCTTGCACCAGAGTACGTGACCTTTAGCACTGTACTGTCTACAGAGAACATGATGCAGTGTCCTTTTCTAGGGAGGTGAGGAGCTCACAGTCTGGAAGGAAGAAGAAGGTCCAGATCCAGGAAGTCAGGAAGGGGCAGATGAATGGGGCAGGTCAAATGCACTCACTTAGAGGGAGAACTTGGCCTTGAAGAGGCCTAAATGCAGACAGGAGGACGTGGAGAGGGGAACCAGGCAGGATGTTATGAACAGATGGGCTGTATGGAGAGTCTGAGCATGAAGAGCCTGGCTCATCTCCCTGTGGACCCCTCCAAGTCCAGCATGGGGTCTTAGGAGAGACATTCCACCCTTTACCAAAGAGCCAGCTGCCAATGTCCTGTTGACATAGTGTCTAGGAACCTGGCTGGGACAATCCACGCTTCTAAAGAGTCCACAACTGGCCTCAGTCCCTCCACCTCCTCCCGCCTCCAGCCAGACCCAAAGGGCACTCTCTCCGCCTCTGAAGAGCAGTGATGAAGGCCACACTGGACAGTCGGGTCAGCTTCTAAGAGACGCCACATCCAGAAAGCATCAGATCCTGAAGTGACATGGAGAGAAACTTCAAATTGTACTGTAGCAAGGCAGTAGGCGAGCAGAGGCATTCAAGAACAGTGCTTGGTGAAGCTAAGAGAGACACAGGTGCGAGTGAGAATAGGCCCGTGGGGTGTTGCACACAAAGGCCACTCATTCTGGGGACAACTGGACTTATTCTGAAGACCCAGGGTTCTAGCTGCTCTCATAAGTCGCAACGGCTGCTGTGTTCAGGGTTTGAACTGATGCTGCTACCACTCGGGAAAGCATGCTCTCATCTTCTAGTTCAATGCTAGTAAAACCATCCTGTTGTTCTCAGAGAGCCCCAGGAAAAGAAAGCCTGGAACAGTGTGATGAAGAAACAGAGCAATCTTAGAACATTAGCCTGAGGGACAGGACAGCGGCGCGCCTAAGAGCAGAGTCATCACCGGGCATGCTCCAGGCGCTCCCTTCCTCTGGATTCTCTGCTGGGTTCCGGTTCCCCTGTATGACATGCTCTAAAGCCATGGAGCCTGAGGTCATGCCCTTCGGGCTCTTTGGCTATAGGACTGTCACTCTCAAGTACTGAGGGTTAGAAAATCCCTCTGCAGCAAAAGTGAACTACTGGGACCTCATCAAGATAAACAAGTTTTGGCACAGCAAAGGACAAAACCAAATGGCAGCCTACAGGACAGGAGGAGATGTTTGCAAATGTCTTATCAGATAAAGGGCTGGTATCCAAGATCCATAAAGAACTTCTCAAACTCAACACCCAAAAAACAAATAATCTGTCAAGAAATGGGCAAGAGACATGAACAGACATTTCTGCAAAGAAGACATCCAGATGCCAACAGACACATGAAAAAATGCTCAACGTCACTCAGCATCAGGGAAACACAAATCAAAACCACAGTGTGATCCCACCTCATGCCTGTCAGAACGGCTACAATTAACAAGTCAGGAAACAACAGATGTTGGCGAGGATGCGGAGAAAGGGGAACCTCCTACACTGTTGGTGGGAATGCAAGCTGGTGCGGCCATTCTGGAAAACAGCATGGAGGTGCCCCAAGACATTAAAAATAGAGCTACCCTGTGACCCAGCAATTGTACTACTAAGTATTTACCCAAAAGATACAAATGTAGTGATCTGAAGGGGCACGTGCACCCCAATGTCCACAAAGCCAAACTATGGAAAGAGCCCAGATACCCATCGACAGATGAATGGATGAAGAAGATGTGGTAGACATCAAAAAAAGAAATCTTACCACTTGCAGCAATATGGATGGAACTAGAGGGTATGACGCTGAGCGAAGTAAGTCATTCAGAGAAAGAAAATTATCATATGATTTCACTCATTGTGTTATTTAAGAAACAAAACAGAGGATCATAGGGGAAGGGAGGGAAAAATAAAATAAGATGGAATCAGAGAGGGAGACAGACCATTAAAGACTCTTAGCTATAGGATACAAACTGAGGGTTGCTAAAGGGGATGGATGGGGGGACGGGGTAACTGGGTGATGGACATTAATGAGGGCACGTGATGTCATGAACAGCGGGTATTTTATACATGATGAATCATTGACCTCTACCTCTGAAACTAATAATACACACATGTCAACTAACTGAATTTAAATGAAATTAAATAAAATTAAAAAAGAAAAAAGAAAATCCTCTTGCAGCAAAGGAGCTGGGCAGACAAGCACTTGGATTCTACAGGTCCTTGATCTCCCAGGAGTGAAAAACAAACAGGTACTTAGAACTTCATCCAGGAAAGATGATCTATTTTTCTTGTTGACACATTTTTAAAAAATGAACCTCAGATACCACAACCACAGAAAACCTATTTTACTAAGCTTCCAAAGAAAGAGGACAAGTACACTTTCTTAGGACACAGTATGCGGCCAATCTGGAAGAGCAGCCAAGAGAACACTTTAATGCACAATGAAGGGTCTATTTTCATCTTAGGGTGCTGTGATCTTATCGTGGTTTTCAAAAATAGAAGACAGGAAAAATACATTTTTATCTGTTTTCCATCTGTCCATCCATCCATGCCTCTGCTGATCCATCTATCCCCTGATCCGTCCGTCCATCCATCCGTGCATCTATCCATCTAACCGTCTGTCTGTCCATGCACCCATCCGTCTGTGCATCCATCTGTCCGTCTGTCTGCCGATCCTACAAATGTTCCCCCCCCCCAATGCTTTTTAAGGCCTACAACATGTCAGGTACTATCCTAGGTTAGTCAGGGGGTGCGCTGATAAGTAAAATAGATACAGACCCTTTTCAGAGTTTGCAATCCAACAGAGGAGGATGCTGATGAAGCTATTACGAGTGTTTCAAGTACAGTAAGAAGAACAGAAGATTTCAGGGTGCCGCAGGAGCACAGATGTAAGGCAAAGGATGAAAATAAAAAAGAAAGCCAGGCCTTCAAATGAAAGTGTGTTCACACAGAGATATTCACACTGAATTAATACACGGCTTACACCCTCTTTACCTAAGATCCAATTAAATGTGGGAATGCCGTATGTCTCATATCTGCATTTCTATATATGACTTAGGCCTATAATGAAGCTCTGTTTTTTAAAAAAACGCAACCCAGTGAAAGCTCGGACCCAAATCCTGTCCCCTGGGCTCTTTACTAAATCCCCAATTAGCGATCAGACAAAGGCCGTTGTCTGAAGACAGCAATTGGGTCTTGAGTGTGATCTGAATTTGCAAGCTTCTGTGAATTCAGCCTCAGAACAAACCTGATCTTTCTCCAAAGGGCGGGGGGATGCTTTCTGATGGAAGGAAAAAGTGACAACCGGGATCGCTGAAGAGGTCAGCAGAAACTTGACACTGAAAAGGCTTTGTGCTTCTGACAATTACTCCTTCTCTGTCAAGAAGGTTTGGTGCCTTTTTCTATCAATTCTCTCCACCTTATTTCAAAATTACTTTTTGAACGAGATGATGAATGGTCTCAAAAAACTCCTCCAAATTGTGGAAAATGAGCAACGTACTGATGAAAGGGGGGAAGCCCAAGGAGTCCCATTTCCCCACATAGAACAGCAGAAGCAAAGTGAAGGGACCAATGTCATGTCACACTTCCAACCAATTTTCAGGGGAAAGGGCCGATTCCCTCCTTTGGAATCACATTCATAATGACGGAAGATCAAGAGCATGACCAGGGGCCTCCATGTGGGTGTCCCTAGGCAGAAGTGGCTGGAAACCAAGTGTTTTCTTGGTTGAGAGAGGAACACTCCCACACCCACTCTCCAGAGAGGGACTCGTGGCCGAAGACAAGCTTTGAGCCCCTGACCCCCATGGAGGCAGCATCTGCCATGGTGACGTGTACTGGACAGGGCGTCAGCAGTCCCTCCTGCCCTTGGCCACTGAGCGTGGACACACGATGACTCTCATCTGTAGACCATCTGCGAAGAGACTCCAAGGCTACCCTGAGTCTATGAGTCCAGTGTTCTGCACACAATAGAGAACGCGCTCCTCCACCCATTCCCCAATCAAGGGGGTCAAGAGAATGCTGAGGATGGAGGACAGAACTCAGGTGACCGGTGTTTGATTGGCTACTGGGCAGGGGTGAGCTCCCATTCTTAAACGGGGCGTGTCCCCTTTCTTCCCCACGGAAAATCTAGGTCTTCCTACTTCCTGACCTTCAACAGCCTATCACACAAGTTCACGGATAGGACATCTTCTTCAAACTAGAGAAGGATGATTAAGTCAAGTTACATTTTGGCTGCTTGGACTGAAAAGCAGAGTCCCTCAGGGAAGGAGACGTATGATGGTGTAGTGGTGACGGCAAAGGAGATCAGAAAGGAGATAAAGGCCAGGGTGGCTCAGGAGGACAGGAACTCAAGGTGTTCGCACAAAGTCTCCAGTGACGGGACAGAAAGCAGCTCCAGATGAGTCGTCCACGGGAGACAGACGGAGGAACACTGAAGAAAGAGTGGCGTCATGAGGGGATCACTTTTCATTTCCAGGAGCTTGGGACAGGAACAGGAGGACAGAGAACCGCAGCTACGAGGGGAGGAGACTGGCCAGTTTTAAAGGAGAGGGAAGGGTTGAAGAGAGGAGGACAAGAGAAGCCGTCACGTTCTGGGGAGATGGCAGGATAAGGAATCTTGGGTTTGGAGGACTTGAAGCTTCTCCTGAGGTGCCACTGTGAACTGTTCTTCTCAGGCTCCACAAACAGGCCCAGGTCCCAGGCAGAGCACCATCCTCGTCCGGTCGAGGCAGAGGCTGGGAGACCGCCTTCTGCGCACACATAGTTCACATGGTGCCGCCATATGTTTTATCTCAGGGCCGCCTATCCCATCCACACGTGAGGCTGGCTGGACAGGCACCCTTTCCATTTGATGGATCCACGGTCTTGCCCATCAAAACACCTTCAGAACCGGGGCTTGGTTTCAGACTCCTCCTCCTGCCGCCTCGTGCCGCACCTGCCCTCGTCAGAGGTGGAGGAGACGAGTGCAATACCCCTTCCCCCCGGAATCATCAGGGAAGTGATGCTTTCCTCCTGCCAAGCCCAGTGGGAACTGTGCCTCTTCTTGTGGCCTCATTCCTTCAGAGTCCACTGGAGAGAAAGGAGCGGACGCAGAGTAAGGCACGAGAGAGCAGAAACACGCTGCTTCTACAGAGTGGACAGAAGAGGGAGCCAGAATGCTTCCATCCACTCCAGGGGCTGGAAAAGCCACACCTGAGGCCAACCATGCAGGTGACCTGGTCCGCGCTGGCCAGTGGATGGAGGGCTGGGAAAGCAACAGAGTCACACACCCTGGGACAAGAGGGCAGAACAGGCGAGTGGGTTGGAAGCTGGTTTGGATAAGGTCCTGATTGAACAATTACACCTAAAATTAAGTATGACAAACAGCCTGTTCAGTTACACGAACCACTGGCAAGAGACGAGCCTCTCCAGGCTCTCTGCGGACGCTCTCGCTTCTTCATCCCCGCGCACCTTCTCTTCCAGGGTAATGATGCTGCCCACCAGCTCCTACCATGGTGCTGGGAGGATTCGTGCCAGTCGCCCGGGTCCTGAAACAGGCTGTCTCTGCAGCAGTAACCCGTTTCCTCTTTAAGGAAGACCAGCAGCGCGAGATGGCAAGGCCTCCGGAAGTGATCTCTTGGCCCTTCCAGAAGAAGACTTAGGATTGGCTCAATGTAGGTCGTACCCTCACTCACACGCACGCACACACACAGTGGAAATTAAGGGACTCTCTGTTTTGAAATACTAATTTCATGGTGATGAGGTTGGACAGTTTTATTTTAAAATCATGAACTAAGAGGACTAAAATAAAACGAGTCGCAACTCCCAACAAACACCCAGAGAGGCTCGGTGACTTTGCCCCGTCCAACAGCGAGCCAGACATGAAAAAAATCTGGGTTCTTGACTCTCAGGTTTACAATTCTTCTGAAATTATGTGTCCTGGAGCCAAACAAGACGGAGAAGGTTACTAAAAATACCCAGACGCAAGCACTGAACCACGGGAGGGGGCTGCACACGGTGATCTGGAACGAGTCTTCCAGCTCTCGGTCCTCGTCGGTCCTCTGAGAAAGCAGACACTGCTCACAGAGGGACAGATGCTGACTGGGCCAAGGCACCCGAGAACGACACTGCTTCCCAGGGCCGGTTCATGTAAACCCTTTGGCATTTTTGCCTTTGATTCCCTTAATGTGATTGCTCTGTTTCCTTGCTGTCTGACAAAGGTCAATTTCTATTTGTCCTCTAATAAATGGGCTGCTTAATGCCGGAGGGGGGAAAAAAAAGAAAAGGAAAAGAGCAACAGGAAACCCTCCGTGCCATCTACAAATAACTATAAAGTCAGTCATTTACTACAGTTCCGTCTTTGAACTTAGAAATTTCCATCACATACGAATGTACCATCATCAGCCTCCCCCCGCAGCACCCAGCCCTTTATGGAGTCACCGCCTGTCAGAGATGATCGTGCTTTTCTGAACACGCTGTATTTTTGGCTGTAGCCTGGAATTGCCGGGAATGCGATTGCTTTTTAATTGGAACCAACAACCAGTGCTGGCTGTGCCTCAGAGCTGATCGGAGCTGAGCCTCCCACAGCAGAGATGTCTGCTAGAACCTCGGGCTCTGGGCAAGAGGGCGGCCGAGTCACCCACCTTCGCGGTTGTGATCCCCCAGGGAAGCTCTGCTTGTACCCGGGGATGTTATTGGCTCCAGAGACAGAATTTCCACTCTCTGACCAGGGAAAGAAGCACCTGCCATGCAGAGGACGTGGCAAACAGAGACGGGCAGGAGTTGTCACCTCGCCCGGTTCATGTCTGCAAATGTGAGAATAAACCAGAAGCTCTGGAGAGAGGAAACAAAGAACCACCAAGGAAATTTTCAGTGTTCTCCGTCAATGCGCCAGGACAAAATGTCCCCTCTTTCCCTCAGGGACACAACTGCGGGAATGGGTCCTTTCGCCGTCTGTGGGGGGTGATCAGCATTCTGGGGAGGAACCCATTGCTTCAGGTTCTCATTCTATCAAGCAATTATTTAGAATTTACAGCTTATTAATACAACAGCACATCTCATTGACACAGCATGCTAAAAAGCTTCTATTTAATCAGATATCAGCACAATGGCTTGCCAAACACAATCTCTTTTTCACGCATTCTTTTGATTTAACTAATTTTAACGGAACATGTGAAGGGCATGAGCCCAGGGCCAGTCGTCCATACCGAAACGCAGGCGGAGGAATTATGCACGAGATACAGTGACTAATTCTAAGCGTCTAAGGGGCTATTTCCACAGGCACAGCCCTCAGGACGGGGTCTGGGTCGTAGCAGACCAAGCCCCGTGCAGCGTGGGATGGACGCCCACACAGCGAAACACGCAACAGTCACTACAATTCCCTCGTCTCCCACTCACAGGCACTCAGATCTGACCTCCAGATTCCTTCATTCTCTTGTCAAGTTTGCAAACAGCAGATAAAGGCTTCTACACTGGAGGCGGGGTGGGCAGGGCATTCCCTCTGAATTTTTGTTGAACAGCTGGACGAGGTTTCTAAGAACATCGAAACCCTACCTTGGTCTGAAGGACACCAATTGCTTCGGTCACGGATGCTTTGGAGATAAGGGGTTCAACCCACTTGCCCCACACTGTGGCTCGGTGGTGGCTATGGGAACTGTCCAAACTCATGTCCTGTGCCCCTCATCAGGGACTGTCCCCCACTGTCACCACACTTCCTCCCTTCCTCTGCTTTGGATCAAATTCCTCCAGCCAGAAGTTCCAGGCCATGAGTGCCTTCAGCGTTCTAAGGTTCTCCCTCTGCAAAGCCAGCAACACGTCAGGCTACCCTGGGTCATTCTGGGCCGTGATCCCTTTCCCTGAATTCCTGTAGCAGTTACCCGGCACTGGGTTACACAGAGTTTCCCCCCTTTCCCAAGGTCTACCATATTGGTGCCAACAGGAGTCAATGCCTTTTGAGTGTCTAGAGCTGGTCTAAGACCTGAAGAGTTTTTTGTCACCTCACAAGCTTTTGTCTTGTATTTCTGTATCAACAGCATTGTCCTGCTGCACAGTGAGGAAGACTAGGGACAAAGTCTTCCAGGGAGGTCGCAGGACATGGGAAAGAAGCCTAAAAGCTACTGGGGGAAAAAAAGAGACAAGTCAACAGTTGTGTTTGTCTATAATATAACATTTTCACACCCACCAGGAGCACGGTGCGGAGGGCTGGCTGGAATGAATGATTACTTGTAAGCAGCGGTCACGGCCCCTAGAGCTGGGATCTTGAAATCCAGTGCCTTGGGACTGGGGTCCAAGCACGAGGGGCCCGGAGGGCCTGCCCGAAGAGGACGGACTTCAATCTGGCGGCGTGGGGATCCAGCAAACGTGCCTCACAGGGGGAACAGCAGGCCCTCATCTGTTTTAGAAAGAGGCGATTGCTGGAAAATCCCACGCGGTAGAAGCCATGGTCTGGATGAGAGCAGGCAATGGGCAGAGTAGGCATTGCTGGCGGACGACCCGAGGGTGCTCAGAGGGAACCCTCTGGATGAACTCGGTGTGGAGCAAAGTAAAGGGGCAGAGACAGGTACTCCAATCCCTCCAGCACCCCGCGTGATTGGGACGACTGCAGCAAAAGCTGTCAACCTCCCTTCGAGCCTTCCCTCTAGCGGCACTCCTTGGGCTCTGACAAGCACTGGTTTTGCTCATACTCTCTTTGAGCAGCTTTTAAGGATTTCCTGGGTCTTCTTCCTGGGTCTTCTCCCTTGGCCAACAATGTCGTATTCGCAAGCATCTTTCAAAGCCCAAGGCTTCTTTCCCCACAGTGGTCTTTCGATTTAACCCTATACTATCAATTTCTGGTTTGATCAGAGAAAAGGATCTGAAAATTTTCCGCTTCTTAAGATCCATGGCAGTTTTGCAGGCTAGGATACAATCAATTTTTGCGACAGATTCACGGGCGTTCGAAAAGAAGTTATATTCTCCTTCTGGGAGGTAGTCGAGTTCTAAAAATATTTACCTTTATAATTACGTGTGTTCATTCACTCATTAATCATATAATTGATGAATAAATGTTTGTTAAATATGATTAAGTCTAGCTAATTACACCTTTCCTATCAGCTACATAATTTCTTTCTATTCTTTTTCCCTCAGTTTGCCATATGTCGTGGCATATAATGGTGGACTAAATATTTCTACCTGCCGTGGCACCCCCACTCCTCCACCGCTCTGTGCCTGCTGCCTTCTTGTCGCCACCGTAGCTGAGGTGGCTGCCCCTCCATTCAGAAGGCTCTAGCCACTCACAAAGGACCACTCGTGACCCCAGTCCTCCTGCTTCTGGCCTCTTGGTGCCTGACCACTATTCTACTCTATAATATGCACAGGCAAAAAGCAAAAGATTCAGAATGAAATGACCAATGCCAGGGAAATGGACTAAGACACACCCTTCAGGGTAGACGCCGAGGTGTGATGGACGCCCTAGATGGGAGGGGTTAGGGAGGTGGCTTTGATCGGGAGCAGAAAGGATGTTGAGGACTCCATAGTTGGGACAAACCAGGAGATGGTGTTTGGTGTGGACCTAGGTGGGGGTGTGTGTGTGTGTGTAAAAAACCAGCCACTTGGGTCCCTTCTGTGGTTATAACAGATGAGCTAAAATTAGACGGCTGTACTTGGAAGCTTCATTGTTTTGAAACTGCCTGTATCTGTGTCACTGCTTTCCTTTAATGTCGGATTTTGCTAAGGTTACTGTGACAGTGGTGTTTACCACTCATTGACTATCCGCGTGCTTGCCTCTGTGTCCTGGCCTCCACCTAGCGAGATGAAGAATCGATCGCTGTGATCCTAATGGGTGGTCGGTGGAAATAATGGGCGTCACATCCGGGCCAGAGCATTTAAGGACGAAACTGGCCCATAAATACCAGGTTTCTCTCTTCCCTGCAGCAGTGACCTGGAAGCAGCCCCAGATGGGGGAACAGAAGATGACCACATAACTTACGCACTCACACGCACATGTGGGGAGCAAAAGGGGCACTTGCCATGGTCATGCCAGGACACAGGTCCTGTGGGGCCCTGTGGTAAGCAGGTTGGAAGCGGACTGGGTCCCTGAACATCACTTGAAGGCCCTTTCCCTGGAGAGTCCCAAAGGTCTCACTGGATTTTGTGGGAGACAGAAGTTTTGGGTGAAGTTGTTACTACAGCAGAACTTATCTTGCCCTGACTAACTTTGCTTCTGTACTTTACTACAGTCAACAGTGAAGTGTGTGTATGTGTGTCTGTCTGTATGTATATTTTATACTATATTATACTACACTGTACTATACTGTACTGTACTATACCTTTACTAACTATACTTCTTTGGGAAGCATCAGTGTGGCTCCCAATGGGTTGACCATCAGCGAGGAAAGAAGGGGTTCTGCTTTGCATTTGATCGGCTCTGCTGAGAAAGCACCAGAGGAAGAGTGGAAATCAACAGATAGGACGTGGTTCTCACCCTCTTTTCCTCTGGGGACTTGACTTTTTTCTCTTTTTCTTTGGCAACTCTTACTCTTCACCCATCCCCCCTCCATGCTTTATCACTGTGTCAGTCATCTTTTCCCACACTCCTTGGGAAACATTTCTCGTTTATCTGTTTATCTTCTTTAGGGTCAGTTTTAATTTTTGGTGCAACCAAAAAAAAATAGTACATAGTTTCTTATGGTTATAATTCTACTTTTTAAAAAGATTTATTTCTTTATTTATTTGGGGGGGCAGAGGGAGTGGGAGAAGCAGACTTCCCCCTGAGTCGGGATCCCGATGTGGGGCTCCATCCCAGGGCTCTGGGATCATGACGTGAGTCAAAGGCAGACGCTTAAATGACTGAGCCACCCAGACGCCTCTAATTCCACTTCCTTATGTGCTACCATGTTTATGATCAATAGGTATAAATCCCCTCCATCTTACTGAGAATGTGTAATAACTGCTTCCTCACTTTTCCATCAGTTTCAAGTAAAAGAAATAATTCAGGTGCACCTTTAAGCTCTTAATGACTATTCTTTTACACTACAAAATGTTTCCATGGGCTTTTGATGTTTTTTATGTGTTCACATACTTCCTTGAGTTTGATGAATTGATGATAAAACTCTTATCCTTAGGCAGTACAGAAGCATTTTTTAAAAAAGGATTCTATTTATTTATTTGCGAGGGAGCACACATGCGTGAGTGGGGGAGGGGCAGAGGGAGAAAGAGAGAGAGAACGTCTAGCAGGTTCCCCACAGAGCACAGAGTCTGACTCGGGGCTTGATCCCAGGACCCTGAGATAATGACCTGAGCTGAAACCAAGAGTCAGATGCTTAACTGACTGAGCCACCCAGGTGCCCCATACCGGAAGCATTTTTAATGAGCTTCTCATCCCACCACCATCTTGGATGATATCAACTTGTACTTCAATAAGACACCCAGTCGAGGAGCATGCCCCGTACGTGTGGGCCACTTATTTCTGACACCAAGTGATTTTATCACTTTGCCTCCCCCGCACCTCTTCGAGGTTCACCATGCTCTCCAGTAATTCTGCTCATGGCTTCTTGAGTGTATCAGTCTATCTCTCCCTGCTGTAGAGATCCGCGATCCAAGATTAGGAGCAAGACAAGTCAAGATGGGCTTTGTGTGTGCGTGCATGTGTGTGCACACATGTGAGTGTGAATGAGGGTCACAATCATGGCTGAGGTAAATGGAAGTCAACTCAGCAAAACCAAGAGTCTCCGAGGAAATAGTCACTAGCCCTTTGACCATTCACGTAAAAGTGGGGCAGGGGAGGGTGAGGGGGTGTCAGGCCAGCTGAGAGACAAGACACCACATGCAGACTCCCGGGACCCTACAAGTATCCCTTCACATACCCCAGGAAAGCAGAGAGGAGATCAGAGGCTACAGACACTGATAGAAAGAGGACCTCCCTAAGGTGGAAGGAGACAAGAGAAAGGACAATTTCACGAAAACACGGACTGCCAAGAGCTATGGGGTCTCCTTCTCTCTCCATACCCAGTGCTGGCCGCCTGAGCCCACCATCCTGAAGCAGACAGAGCTCTGGATGGAGTGAGGAACGTTTGCAGAAGGTCTACCATCCGTTGCAATCCGTAAACATTTAAATTGGGAAGCTCTTCTGATATGACTTATATTAACGTATCTCCCTTGATCTTGGAGCATTTCCCTCAGGCTGAAGGGATATCTCCTTCCTCTGCACCTGTCCTTTCCTTCCGGAACATCATGACTCACAGGTGCCTTTCAAGGTACTGTCAGAAGTGCTTCCAGGCCCCCCAGCCTTGGAATTCTCTCCTGTAATCCCAGCATCTGCTCGCACTCTGTACTATTGTGCTCTTCAGGCATGATTGGAACTAAGGGTATCTTCTTTTTCTTCCTTGAAAACAGAACCTAGGACATCTTCATGTTTATGTCCCCCCAACGCAGTGCTCTTCTTAACACCTTCTGGCACTCTGCCACCCTGTTGACATGAGCGCGCGGACGGGTGAGAGAACGAGTCCACAGCACGCTGGCCCCAAGGCGGCTCTTCCCGAAGTTCGCATACAAAGTGCTGAAGCCTGGGTTGAGTTGAGGGTGGAGCCTGGGGACAGCTTCCTGGGCATCCCGCATCCAGGTCTCATCAATAGAACTTCAGTGATCCCTTTGGAAGGGAATCCCCCCAAACGGGTCTTTGCCTGCTGGGGAACAGGTGGGTTGATCTACTCTGTAGCCACAGGATCGTGGGATCTTAGGCTTTAAGCTTCGAGAATAAGGAATCCGACGGGTTCCTAGCCTCCCCACCTGCTCTGTGCCACATCTGAGGGAAGAGGCAGGTGCTTCTCTGGGCCACGCAAGAAGAGAAGACCCCAGATGGGAGGAGCGTTAAGCATGGGATTAGAAGAACCCGGGAGGAGGCGCTAGGTATGTTTATGCCACAGAAGGAAAGACTAAAGGGGGAAGACGGGTGCTTATGTTACACCCACGTCCAAGTCCCTCCCAACAGAACTCCATACAGTGCACCCGGGAGCCTGAAGATGACCTCGCAGGACACCCCCCCACCCCCCGCCATGTGGCTGCAGCTGCTCCAGACCCACAACAGCTACAGAGAGAGGCGGAGCAGGATGGAACAGTGTGTGTGCAAGGACTATTTTGGAGAGAACACCACGTAGAGTCAATTACCATAATTCCATTCCTAATTTGAAATGCCCCAATTACTCTAAGTTACCACCACTTTTCCAAGTTGAAACATCCCAGATGCAGCTTCTACTGCCTTCTGAGGTCACCACTGATGAGCAAAGGAGGGTTAATTGGTTTGGGGGGATGTCCTGGGGGGCTCGGAGCTGCCTCCCCAGCAATGGGACCTGCAAGCTGGAACCTAAAGCCTTTTCTCAGCACAGACGGGGGCAAAAGAGCTCAAATTCCAACTCTGAGGAGAGCAATAGTTGCCCTCCCTCTAAAAAAGGGCACGAAATAGTGTTATTTCTCTGTGCAGATATAGAGCTTGGCTGGAAAATACTCTATGCAATTTTTATTATTATTATTTTTTAAATCAGGGATGCTCGCAAAATTCCTTTCCTAGAGGTCACGCCGAGCTCTGGACAAGAAAGAGCTCAGTTTGAGACAGGTCCTAGAGGGATGTCCGGAGGCACACTGAGTTACTGGGCAAGTGTGACAGGACGTGGCAAAGGCCAGCCTTCCGGGTCAGCTGGGAAGAATCCATTTGCCGCTGCTCAGCCGGGCCCGCTCCAAAGCCACGATGCGGCCACGGAGGCAGAGACGAGGAAGGCAGAAGCACGGAGAGACAGTTGCATGGAGGCTTGCGCTGGCCTCTGAGGTTGAGTCCCTGCAGGCTTGATGGACTCAAGGCTCCCCTGTCCCTCCCTCCGGTCTCATCTCTTAATCTCTCATTGTCTTCCTCCTCCCTCCCTCCCTCTGCTCCCCTCCCAGCCTCCTGTGGCCTCTGGTCCCCCAGGTTCCCTGAAAGCCCCTCTGATGGGCTCTTAAGGTCATTCTCATCCACCCACAGGTTGGCCCCGCCCCCCACGGTAGAGGCCCTGTGTCTGGACACGGGCTGTTTATCGTGAATCTGCGCAAGCCGCGGTCTCGCCCAGGCACGGCTGTGCACGCTCAGACCACCTGGCCCCATGCCCCATGCCTGGCACGTGGTCCGCGATTATGTTAGCTGTTATTGTTATTATAATTATTATTATTATTAGCTGTTAGCTGCTGCTGGGATAGTCACATGACCCTTCCCACTGTGCCTGCTGCTTCCCCATTTCGGTTTCCGGTCCTGTAGTCCCCCGGAGACACCTCCTCTCCCTTGGTGAAGATCAGTGTTTCACAGCTTTTCTCTTTTCACCACCCTCCCAGGAAGCCTTTGTGGACAGGTTCTGTTTTCAGCTGTCCTCCTCCCGCACGCAACTGTAACACCCAGGATATCTCTGTCCATGTGCTGTGGCCCTTGGAGGGCCGCCGGCCACTGCAATAGCCACGATTTTCACTCCTCAACAGCCATCGTTTTACCCGCCCCGCCCAGGGACCGTATCCCCCCCGGGGAAGGCACAGTCTAAATCAGCAGTTCTCCACCAAGGGCCAGCTTTGTTCCCTTCCCCTCCCCCCAGGGACATTTGGTGATACCTGATGTTTTCGGTCATCAGAACTTGGGGGAGGTGGCAGGCACCACGGGCATCTGCTGGGCAGAGGCCAAGGATGCTGCTACACGTCCTACAAGAGAAGGACAGCCCTTCCCCCCACAGCAAGGAACGGCCTAGCCCCAGATGTCCCTGGTGTCCAGGGGAGAACTTCTGTTCCAATGGATGATCCTAGGAGACAGCTCAGGGCACAAAGCTATCCTAGGTTTAAACTTCTGCTAGCGTCTGGCTGGCTCTCACAGACAGAAGGGCCTTCCTTAGGATCCACACAGCGACGTGGTGATGAGTCGAGGACAAGGCTGGCCTCCTGGAGGTTCTGGCCCAGACCACACTTCCATGGCCCATGAGGCCCCCAGGCCCTGGAGAGCCCCAAATTCTGGTTCCTCCTGTCCAAGCCGTTGTCTCCCAGAGACTCACAGAGTCTGACTGTCACAGAGTAGCAATAGCCTTTAAAGAAAGGAAAGCAAAGCCCCTAAGCACGTTTCGTCCCGGCTTTCCCAGTGCGGTCAGGACAGCCTGCCTCCTCTCAGCCCTGTCTCTACCCAAGTGCGCTACGGAGCCTCTGGTTCCTCCTTCATGGACTTCTCATGAACTCAGGATAAAGTCCCCAGTGTGCCAGGTGACCTACAAGGCCACACAAGGCCTGGCCCTTTCCTGCTTTTCCAGATTCGTCGCTCTCAGCCTGATCCTCCGGCTTAGTTATACGGGCCTCCCCCAGGGCCTGGAGCCCCAGGAACCCCCTTTTGTCTCTGGAGCTGCAGGCGCCATCTGTCCTGCTCTCTGTCCGGACCATTCTTGGCTGCTCTCTGCTCTCCTCCTTCCCCTTTAGGTCGGGCTTTGTTACCGCTCCTGAGAGAGGTCCTCCCTGAGCACAGATGTCCCCGGCCCACCAGCCCGTCCTTTCGCACAGCACTCAACCCTCCCCCTTCCCGTCATTTAACCCAATGCTTTACTGTTTCTTCGTGGATCATTAACATGGATCCGTCAACCAGACCATCAGCTCCGCGCCGTGGGAGACCCTCAGCACCCCGGGCCAGCACACAGCACACACTTAGCACTTGCTACACTGACCAAACTCTAGGCATTTCCCTCGGATTCTGTTCACCTCTAGCTGCAAGCTAAAGTAGTTCTAGAAAGTTGGTCGAGGCACCTCACTTCCGCAGATGTATCTCCCAGGATTTTCCGCCGTAAATCTACTAAATTAAAAAAAAGAATAAATAGGCTCCAAACAACCCAAAAGTCCCGCTGGAAACAAGAAAATTACCACCCACGGCAGATAAGAGACGCGACAAACACAGCTGCAGGGACTCCATGTGTGTAAGACCCACACGCACGCTCCGTGTCCTCCACGCCTGTGCCCGCCGAGGGAAGCCCGCTGTGAGCCACGGACCATGAAGGACACAGTCCGCTGCTTCTGGGGGAGTCAGCCGGTGTTTCTCAGAGAAACAAGCCCCTTCCAGAATGTGGATTTGCTCCTGCCTTCTGAGGCACAGAACTGCATCTCCCTCCGAGTGAGAAACGGAGCTGCGGTACCGTGCGCAGGGGACCGTGAGGAAAGGTGAGTCCAGGCCAAGCACAAAGGGGCCTGGGGGCAGAACACCGCGGTAGTCCGGCAGCGCTGATTCCTGCAATGGAGACAGCCTTCACCGTGGCCACCAGGAGACCGCTTCCAGTCTCCTCACTTCGGCAACGCTCTGCATCCATGCAGGAACTCACGTCTGGGCTCAGCGGCGTGGCTGTTGTCATAGGCCATCAGTGCGACTCCTCTAGGCCAGCAACCTCCTTCTCTGCAGGCTGACACAACACTTGGCTCACGCTCTTGCACACAGGACTCAGAACGGTTTACTGGACAGAATTTAATTCCTCCTCTGTTGGGGGACCAGACCATGGTTGCAAGAACTGAATGTGGCAGCAAAGACGCCCCCAAAAGGAAGAAATCCCATAAAGGAGATAGCAGAATTGAAAGGGGAAGGGAGGAAGGAAGGACGGTCCCTGTCCCCTGTGCCCCACCCTTAGATGGAGGTGTCTAACCTACCCCAGCTGGGGTGGGACATGCTCCAATGCGCAGGTTGGATCTTCCCCAAATTGCTGTGATGATCCTTCCCATTCCACGTGTGCTTTTGTAATGTGGCCCTGACATCCTGCCCATCAAGAAGTGGGGTCTCCGTCTCCTCTTCCTGAACCCAGGGCTTCCCTTGAATTGTGATGGCAGTAGAAATGCCACTGTGACTTGGGTGGCAAGGTCAGAGGTGACACAATGATACAACTTCCACCTGGTCCTTTAAAGATGCTCTTGGAATCCAGCCGCCATGATGCGAAACTGCCCAAGTTAGCCCACCCCCAAGACCACCTGGGGGGGCCCCACGGAGGTGTTCTACTTGGGCGTGGAGCTCAGGTTCCAGCTGACAGCCAAGATCAGCTACCAGACGTGCCAGGGAACATTCCAGGAGATTCCAACTCCCACCCTTTAAGTTCTTCCAGCTGATGCCCCAGACGGCATGGAAAGAGGCGGTCTTAGTTTCCTTGGATTGCCGTAACGAAGACCTCACACTGGGGGATGAAAACAACAGACCTGCATTGACTCAGAGTTCTGGAGACGAAAAGCCCAAGATCAAGCTACTGGCAGGGCCACGCTCGCTCTGAAACTGTAGGGGAGGATCCTCCCTTGCCTAATGGCAGCTTCTGGGGGTGGCCGTCAAGCCCTGGGACTTCCGGGCATCCCTCGGTTTGTAGCTGCAGCACTCCAGAAGCTTCCTGGGTGGCCACACGGTGTTCTCCCTGTGTGTCTGTGTGATCCCTTTCCACCAGAACAGCAATCTTATGGGGTTGGGGCGAGCCCGAAGACCCTACTTCCACATAAGATCACACTCGCAGGTCCCGGGAGTTAGAACCTCAACCTATCTCTGTGTGTGTGTGGGGTGGGGGACGCAATTCCTCTGCTAAACACTGTACCTTGTCTGAATTCCTGATGCGCACAAGAGGTAATAAGATGACCGCTGCTATTTTAAGCCATCAGTTTGGGGCTATTTGTCACACGCATAGAATGTGAACATCAACCAATTCTCTCGAACCCATCTACCTCTTCTGTCATCTGGTTCTCAAGAAATTGTGCCTTGCACACTCTCCGGCCTGGGTGTAGCTCTCCTCCCACGTCGACAGCTGTCCTGCAGTCACAGCTGCTGGTTCTTCAGGCGGCCGAGCATCCTCGGAGGGACCCCCACCCCGCAGAGCAGGCTTCAAGCCTGTCCCTGTGCTCTCGAACTCTGGCAGGCCACCCTCATTGGTCCCAGACCCACGGCATGCCTCTGGGACGACTCTCCCTTGAGAATGTCCTCAAGAAGGAGCTCCAAATGTATCATAACCATTCCAAGCCTGAAGAACTGGCGATTTTCTGGGTGAGAAAAAAAGGAGACCTTAAGGGGGAAAAAGGGAAAACGACAGCTTTTCACTGGAAGTGCCTGTTTCTTTGGCGTCTTTGACACCAACAGGATGGACCTTTATGGTTTCCTACATGGCTGTCCTTGTAGGTGGAACGGAGTCTAAACGCAAGTTTTGGAAAACACGCGAGGTCCTAATTCTTTCTCTTCCAGTCACATTGAGCAAATGCGGAGTTACATTTCTAAGCTCGAGTATTTTAAAATTTATGGAGTTGTCAAGTGCACAATATATTTCCCATTTAGATTTTCAAAAGAAGAGAGAATTAATTACAAAACAGGCAGACAGGAAGCCGTTTCATACTCTGTGAGATAGAGAGTGGTTCCATGAGGCCGTCACCGGAAGGTCCGTACGCAGCATCATGCGTACGAATGGACAGCGGCTTTGACGTCGAGGGTCACCGTTGACAAATCCATCTGCCATGTTTCCATGGACACTTCTCTTCCCCAAACTGAGTCATTGGAACAAGAACCTCCACAATAACACAAGTCATTCACGACACGTTTTCATGCTGAGCCTGACTGTGTGTAATCCTTAGGAAATGACCTTCCAGGACAAATGGTTTCAATTAGGGACAGCCTCCAGCACAAAATTTCCAGACCCAGAATATGATAAAGAGAGGGCTGAGACACATTCATGCTTGAATGTGGATTCCTCAGTGGGGACCACAGCCAAGGGAAGGGTCCCCGTGAGGGCGGCCAGCTCAGCCAGCCCACCCGAGCAGCGTGCTGTAGAATGCGTGAAGAAGCCAGCCCAGGGGTCCGGGGCCCACCTGTCTCGGGTTCCCCTCCAGGACTTCTCTCCGCATCGCTTACCCCATCAGCCATCATTCCTTCCTCTGCTCATCCTGGAACTCCAGTTTTCTGGCTATAGCCTCCAGGCCCGATTCCTGTCCCTCTTCCCAACCTCCTCGTTTTCATGATTACTCAGACTCTCTTCCCACTGCCCACTTCCCTGGCTATGGAAGCGTCCAGATTTCCAGGCACAAGCAGCCTCAGTCCACAGACCCCCGAGCAACTACTGCCTGGCGTCTTATCAAAGGAAGAAAGGGATAAAACACGGACAGTTCCCAGATAGTCTCTTCTCCAGTAAGCCCAAGGACAGATGCCAAGGATGGACAACACGGGTCTGCCCAAAAGGCTATCCACAGGACAGCAAATATCTGACAGACCCCAAGTGGTCAGCCACTTTCCCGTGAAAGCTGTGAAATGTCAGCATCCGCGGGGGCCTCTCAAGCCTGAGCGCATCTGGTGCCCATGCATTTGCACATATCCACCCAACCATGGCATCCAGACCTGAACGCAGTGGCTCAGCACCCTTGGGGCTATCCCCTGTGGCATGGCAGGCGACAAGCCCACATGGTACAGGGAACAAAACAGGGACATCCCAAACAGGATAGGGGCAGTCTGACTCTCACCCCCTCTTCTGCGGAAGTGAAGGAAATGGCAACAAACACATCCGGCCAGGATGCCACTTTCCGGTCCCCTGCCCCAGAGACACAGAGCTATAACTCACCCACATCACCGAGTCTCCCAACTGGAGAGGATGGTGTAAATTCAGGTTCACATTTATAGAGAATCAAATTATTGCTTTATTCCCAGGGAGATGAATGAGAGTGACAGACTTTTCGGAGTTGTAAAACTAGATGGATGCTTCCTATAAAATAACTCACAGACGCCTACAATAATTTACAATACATCTGGCAGGCTGGAAACAGGCAAGTGGAATTCCAGACAGAATACCACACCGTTTTCCAGTGGCAGAGTAAATGGTTTGGCTATTATGATAATACATTTCAACACGACAAATATATCTCCCCTTAATAGAAATACATTAGACACCATTTATAAAAGTATCAACATCGCGGTTCTGTTTCTTGAACTATAACTTAGACATAAATATAACACAACTTATGGATGGGGAAATCCAATTTCATGCTGTTTCAAACACATTTTTGTTTATTATATAACTACCCTCCTCTATATATGAGATAGCGCATTACATGAAATAGATGTATGGGCCTGAGATCTATCTGTGTGACTACATCGGAATTACGAACATCGTATCTGCTACAAATGGAATTACTCTATGATCTGTCTTCTGTACGAGCACCTACTCTATGACGACACCCGTGTGTAATTTGCAGTTCGCACAGCTACCCAGAGGCTGAGGCGTCCGGGATGCATAAGGACACCAAGTAGCAGGTGAGCAAAGCCCCAGGGGGCTTTAGAGTCAGGCAGATTGGGGTTGAGTCCTGGCTCTTCTGTATTAGCTCCAAGATCTCTGACAAATCACTTGGCTTCTGCCAATCCTCATATCATCTATAGAATGGAATCGATGATGGCTGATTCACAGGAATGCCGGGAGGACTGAACAATCTTGTTTATAAAGTGTTGAGCACAGTGTTCGTGCCAGTCAACAGTAGGGTTATTTTGAAGTGCCTCCCTCTCCTGTGTCAGTTTATTTATTTAAAAAAAATATTTTATTAATTTATTTGACATAGAAAGAGAGAGAGATCACAAGTAGGCAGAGAGGCAGGCAGAGAGGGAGGGGGAAGCAGGCTCCCCGCAGAGCAGAGAGCCCGATGCGGGGCTCGATCCCAGGACCCTGAGATCATGACCTGAGCTGAAGGGAGAGGCTTAACCCACTGAGCCACCCATGTGCCCCCCGTGTCAATTTGATGACAGCTGTGGGAACCATCCTCAAACTTACTATCCACTCGCTTCTCTTCTTAAGCACCCAGTATAGACTGTGGTGGCAAAAAGTACCACACGACGAAAGACACAGACAAGGCCTGTGAGCTCTTCTCCCTTCTGTTCTCTGCTCCCTCTACCCACTGATGACAGTCATGCTCTCTTCCCACTTTTTAGAGTTCTGGGGGCCGTTTGAGCCCCTCTATGGGCTATTTCTCCTCCCTGGCTTAGTTTTGGTACGTGATAATTTAATTTAGCTTTGACAATCAACCAGATGCTTTGGGGGAGGGAGGGATTATTTTTTTGGGGGGGGGAGGGATTATTTTATTCTTATGCCTGGCAGTTCTTGATTTTTTTTCCAATGTTCTAGCAACAACAACAATAATAATAGTAATTACAGAGCCTCCACCTAATCAGATCCAGAAGCCAAGCCATAATGAAGGGTTGTGAGATGAAGCCCCGGAGCCCAGCATGAGTCTGCTCGTTGCTCTTCCTACCCCCTCTTGCACTCTCTCTCTCAAATAAAATCTTTTCCGGGTGATGGGTACTAAGAAGGACATGGTTTGTGATAAGCACTAGGTATTTTACACAACTAATGAATCATTGAACACTACATCAGAAACTAATGAGGGACTGCATGTTGACTAATTGAACATAATAGCTAAACTAAACTAAAATAAAATAAAACAGGAGGTCAGAAGGAGACATAAAAAGTGTTTGGTGCAGAAGTTATGTCCTATGGTGAGTGCTGTGAAGTGTATAAATCTGGTGATTCACAGACCTGTACCCCTGAGGCTAATAATATATGATATGTTAATTAAAAATAAAAAATTTAAAAAAGAAATCAAAGTGAATAAAGTTGGATACATTAAAAAAAGTGTTTGTGTACATTGCTATGACCTATGGTACTGCCCAAATTTCCCAGGAATGCTTATGACAGTTTTATTCATAACTGTCAAAACTTGGAAGCAACCAAGAGGTGTCTCAGTAGGTAAGAGAATAAGTAAACTGTGGCACATCCGGACAATGGACTATTATTCAGCTGCACTATGAAGCCACGTAAGGATGTGTAGAAAGCCTAAATGCATATGGTTGAGGGAACGACGCCAATCCGAAAAGGCGACACATTGCACCATTCCAACTATATGACATTCTGAAAAAGGAACGACCATGAAACAAAGTAAAAAGGTCAGTGGTTGCTTGGGGTTGGGGATAAGGATGAATAGGCAGAAAACAAAGAGGATTTTTAGGGCAACAAAAATACTCTGTATGATGCTGAATGATGGATACATGTCGGTATACATTTGTCCAAACCCGTAAGACATACACCAAGAGCAAACAGTAACATCAACTTTGGGTAACAAGGACAGATCAGTACAGGCTCATCGAATGTAACAAATGCACCACTCTGGTCAGGGGTCCGGAGAATGGGAGAGGCTCTGGATGTGCGGGGGCAGTGGGGTATGGAAAATCTCTGTACTTTTCTGTCAGTTTTACTCTGAAATTGCTCTAAGAAATTTTTTAAAGCGAAAACTTTAGGTCACATGATTTTAATCACCTGACTTGTAAACACGAACAGAGAAAAGAAAGTGAGCTTCATTGTCCATTGCTACATAGTTCTAACATCCTGTATCGAGAACGTGATATAACCACACAGAGAAAATTACTTCAAATAACTAAATCATAGAGCAATGACTACACAGCTCCAGCGGAATTCATCTTGAGGATAAAACAAACCACAAAGAAGTATTAAATTTCATTAACTAGGTAGCTGGCATTCTTATTTTGGAACCATTATTTACATAGTTGTAAAATCATGCAAAGAAGAAATTCCATCGTAGGAACCTAGTCTTTCAGTAAAAGATAAGTATAAAATCAAAGAAGTAAAAATCCTGTAATCACAAACTCAAAACAGAAATGTTAGTGTGAAATAATGATATGCATTTCTCTGTCCACAAAGCTCAATGTGACCTAGCTTTGCTAGTGTAAAAGCAACATAGTGACAATCCACGAGCAATGGGCACCCTGACTGAAGAGACTTCAGTCTCTAAAGTTTTACTGTTTCCCATTAGAAGGAACTAGGGCTTCTTGGAGAAACGGCTGATCCTAAGTCAGGGATAGGAAATACACAAATGAGACCAAAACCTCTTATGACAGAAAGCAAGAAAGCTCTGCGAAGTGGGTGTTCAAATCTCTTGCTATTTCTTTATTCCTGATTTTTAGGATTTATCATATATAACTGCGATAAAATTCCTTGGTCAGATATACACACTGCGAATATTTTCCCCAGTGTGTTGATGTGCTTATACAGTTTTAATGGTATACCTTGATTAGCTGAAATTTTAAATTTCGATGAAGTCTCTTGTGTCCATTCTGAAACAGTCCTGCCTACCTCAATATATCCTCTTACATTTTCCGTAGGGGCTTTATGGATCAAAGACCTACAGGTAAAAGCTAGAACCCATAAAGCTTCTAGAAGAAAATAGGAAAAGATGGATAGACAAACCATAGACTGGAGAAAAATATTCATAGTACGTATCTATGAAAATAGTATCCAGTATACACATAATGAATCTCTAAAAGTCAACAACAAAATCACACAGTATTTTAAAAATGGGCAAAAGTAGATTAAGGCGGGTATGTGACATGATGAGCACACCGGGTGTTATAGGCAACTGATAAATCGTTGAATACTACATCTGAAACTAATGATGTACTGTATGTTGGCTAACTGCATTTAAATTAAAAAAAAAAAGATATACAGATTATCCAAAAAGCGCAAGAAAGGGTATTCAATGTCATCAGCCATGAAGGAAATATAAATTGAAGCGACACAGAGGTACCACTTCAAACCTATGAGATTTGTTAAAAGAAATACCGATAATCCCAAATACAGGTAAAGATACCAAACTCCTGGGACTCTCCCAATGCTGGTGAGAGTAGAAAAGGATACTTTGGAGAGCCATTTGGTGGTTTCTTAAAAAGTTAAACATACGTCTTCCCCATATTCTAGCTATTCGATCTCGAGGTATTTACCCAAGAGAAACCAAAACGTATGTCCAAAAATGACTTTTCCGTGAATACTCCTAACAGTTGCAAACTGGAAACCACCCAACTATTCCTTCAGCAGGAAAATGAATGAACAAATCTCTCCTATATTCACACAGTAGCGTACGTCTCAGCAATAAGAAAGGAGGAGTTGCTGACACATACAGCAAGAAGGAGGAACGCGAAACACATTACTTGTGCCGGAAGAGTAAAGTATCTGAGATATGATTCCCTTTATGTAAAGTTCTAAGACAGAAACAAGTCATCAGAAATCAGAAAATGCTTGCCTGGAAGTGGTGGTGGGGGGTAGTGGCAGGAAAGGACAGCAAAGGGGCCAAGAGGGAGTTTTCAGGCAATGGAAATGTTCGAGTCATGTTTTGGGAGGTGACAATAGGGATGCGTATAACTGAACTCCGTCACACTGAAGACTAAAACCCTGTGTCCTTCATGGTATTGAATAATACCTCAACAAAAACTCTTATATAATGGGCAAATGAATCGATAATGACTGTCACGGATTTAGACACATAAAATACACATTTCCAAAAAAACCTGTGAGTCCATAATAGTACTGGGGGGAAAGACCCCGTTGGTCATCTTTGGAGGTGGCTATGGCAACAATTCCTTATTCTAAAAATGTTTAAATGAAAGGAAAGAACTAGCATTTATCCCACCTCCCCTGTTTGAACTGTATCTCAGAGTATCCACATAGTTGACGAGGGAAAGTTCCTTTATAATAGGTGAGTTCCAGCTTATAAATGCAGAATTAATGTAGAGTTCAAAAATCACCATTTCGTAGGCCTTAATGAAATAATGCATCCAGGCAATGATCATTAGTGGCTGCTAAAACCTTCAGGGGCAAGGTTGATGAGCAACTTCTGTAATGGACAAGTTGGGCTGACAACACATGAACCCGCCGCTGAAACTTAACCTCACAAAGTGTGAAACACCAGATGCTGTGTATCTCCTGATGTGATGTGATAGGAAGTTTGCAGCATGACTGGAAGCACTCTTACTGAGAAGGAAAGACGGGAGGGTGGGAAGGAAGAAGGAAGGAAGCCAAGTCCAGTAAACTTTCTAGGTCTAATTACAGTAGACCTAGTAGACGAATTACAGTGGTTCTTCTCCCTTATCCCCAGGGGATATAGTCCAAGATCTTCCATGGGTGCATGAAATTGCAGACTGTACTGAACCCTAGATAGACTGTGTTTTTGTTCTATGCAAACATACCTATGATGAGGTTCAATTTAAAAATTAGGCATAGTAAGAGATTAACAAGAAAAACTACTAATAAAATTGAACAATTATAACACCCTGTAATAAAAGCTATGCAAGCATGGTCTCTCTCTTTCTCAAAATATATGATTGTCCTGCACTCGTCCTTCCTTCCTGTGATGATGCGAGACGATGAGATGCCTACGTGATAAGACGACGTGAGGCGAGCGGCACAGGGCACGGTGATGTAGTGTTAGGCTGCTACTGACCTCCTGAGGGCAGCAAGTCAGGAAGATCACCTCCTTCCGGACCACCGTGGACCATGAGTAGAGGAATCCCTAGGAAGTGATACTGCAGATAAGGGGGGCTGTAGCCCAGCACAGAGAACATGAGTAGAAGGGATGCATCAAAGACATCAAGAAGAATCAATCCGCTCAGAATCCAGATGGTGCAAAACTTCACTGGACAATGACTCAGGGTCTTCAACAACGAATCGCGTGAGAATAATAACGGTGGGGGATGTCACAGATCAAAAGGCATTTAAGAAACCTATGAGCCAAACACGATGTGTGGATGATGTTTGGATCCTTATTTGAAGAAAGCAACTGTACATGCGTGTGCATGTGCGTGTGCGTTGTGTGTGCGTGTGTGCTTGTGCACAAGTATGGACAGAGAGATTGCACAGAATTTTGAGAAATGTTTTTGAGAAACATGGTCTGGGTATTGAATTTTACCAAGTGTAAGTGTATGTTGTGCCTATGTTGGAGAAAGCCTTTCTACGTTAGCAACGTGTTCTAGAGTTTTTACAGCTGGGACGGTAGGCCGTCTAGGGATATACTTTCGAAATGCTGAGGGGTCGTAGCTGGAGAACACGTAGCAAGATGCTGATATTTGTTGAAACTGAACGATTAGTACGTTTGGATTCGTTAGACTGTTCCGTGTTGGTGTATGTTTCAAATTCTCCATAATAAAATGTTGAATTAAAATACAAGAAATTAACATAAAATGGAATGACTGAATTCTTCATTCTCCAAAAAGCAAGAGGGGGAAAAAATGGCAAGAGACAAAGTAATCAAAGCCCTCGTCCACTCAGGATGGGATTCCCAGGCCACACAAAATCAGCGCTAAAGTTTTAGGATCTCTGTGGAGGCCATTTTATTCCACAACTGACGTCACACGCCGGCCGTCCGCGGAAGGTCTCTTGAGCAAGATTTGTGTGGTGTGGGGGTCTGTGTGTGTGTGTGTGTGTGTGTGTGCGCGCGTGCACACATTTGTATGTTTTTTCACATTCTACGTATATGAGCTTATTTTGTCTTTAAGGGGATGGCAATACATTTCAATAAAGAGAGCAAAATGGCCCTGCTATCTAATGCCATGAACAGTTTAAATTAACTTCCTCTTGCTCTTTCCATGTCCTACAAAGCACCATTCTGCACCGTGGTGAGAGCATCCCTTAGCAGTGAGGGCTAGAAGAGGAAGGTGTCACTGCGGGTTTTCAGTCTTTATAGGTGGGTGGTTCATCAGCTGCTGTTCTGATGGGGACTTTGGGGGAACCTCACCCTCTCCTTTCGGGAAGCGTCATAGAAACGAACAGGAGAACACAGTGGGGCTGGACGGGCAGCCAGGAAGCTCACATACTTGTGTGCAACTGAAGCAGGGAGCAGAGCTATGAAAATTGTAAACATATTTTAAAAAACGAAAATCTTTTCCCAAAAATAAGCAGCAAAAGAGATGAAGAGTTCTCGGTTAAAAAAAAATCTTTTCATGTGTCTGTTGGCCATCTGTATGTCTTCTTTAGAAAACATCCATTCAGGTCCTCTGCTCGTTTTTAATCAGATTATTTGCTTTTTTGGTATTGAGTTGTCTGAGTTCTTCATATACTGTGGATAGTAGCCTCTTACTGGGTACGTCATTTGAAAATATCTCCTCCCATTCAGTAGGCTCTTGTTGTTTGCAACAACATGGGTGACTAGACGGTAGGACGCTGAGTGAAATACGTCAGTCAGAGAAAGACAAATACCATATGATTTCATGCAAATGTAGAATTTATAAAACAAAACAAACAAAAATAAAAAAAGAGACAAACAAAAAACAAGACTCTCAGATATAGAGAACAGACTGGTGGTTGCCAGAGGGAAGGCGAAGGGTGGGATGGATGGAATAGACACAGGGGATTAAGAGTGTATGTTAATTATATTTTGATGAAACAATAATGACAATAATGCTATTTTCCTAACTCTTCCATAGGCCACTGGCTCGAACCATAAAAGGAGTCCCCATGCCCTAGCTCATTTAAGTCACTCCAAGCCCTCGGCACCACAGTCCAGCAGACCCTGAGTGGAAGAGTGAATACCCAGTCCTTGCCCTGGAACCCTCCACCTCCTCGTGCTCTTGGCTGGGACTCCATCCTACTCCTATATTCCCTTTGACATCTCACTGCCAGGTCACAGAGAACTGCTACTCCTCGACCCCAGTGTTTTTGAAATGGAAGTCCTCGAGTCCCCACCTACAGACCCTCCTCCGTGCCAGTGTTCACTAAGTGAGACTACCCAGTTGCTGGGAAAGATGGGAAGCATCCTTCACACCCACTTCTCATTCATTCCTCATGTCCAGTCACCGAGCAGGGGCTGGTAAGTCACACCTCCTGAATGGCGCTTGTGTCCACTCCCTCCTCTCCATGCCTCCCGAAAGACCAACGTCAGGTACCCACATACGCTCCTCTCTCCGCTGCCACAAGCTCACTCTCTTGGTTTTGCTCTTATTCTGGCCCACTTCTCAGTCTCCTCTCCAGTCGCTCCTTTCACACCTTAAATGTTGCCTTTCTCTGGACTTCTGTCTTGTCCTTTCTTCTCCTTTCTCTACACAACCTCTTCCCTCTCAAGACTTCAGATATGATCTATGGACCAAAGATGCTCAAGCCTACTTCAGGCCTGGGCCTCTCTCCTTAGCTCCATCCTCACACAGCCAGCTGCCTGCTGGATACACTTGAGTGTTTCAGAGACTAAACCTTCTCCCAAACCTCCTCCAGTGGGTTCCTTATCTCAGGGCAGCACCAGCATTTCTCAGTTGCTCGAGCTACTAATAGGGGAGTTGGCCTTGACCTCCCCACTTCCCACCATTCCTTTCATATGATCAGTCTTCCTCATACACTGTCTCTTCTACTTCCTGAATTTGTCCATGTCTCTTCCACTGTCCCAACCATAGTCCATGCTCTCTCACTAAGGAAAGTCCACTTTCCACATGCTAGTCGTAATGATCCTTGATTTTAAAAAAAGGAAAAGCCAGATAACCTCACTTCCCTTAAATCTCTTCAAAGGAGCTGGGTGATGGGTACATAGGACTACACACACACACACGCACACACACACACATCCGTGTGTGTGTGTATAATATATATTATATATATGCACATATATATCTTTTGTTTTTCAAAATGTGCACAGTGGTCCTTAAGGAAAAGCCAAATTCTTGTTTACAAGTCCTCCATAACCCAAGCCCCAACCACGTCCAATATGTTTCCCTCTTCCTTTCTCTGTTCCAGACATCTGGAACTCCTGTAGTTTCCAGAATATTTCCCTCTCAGAATTCCAATCCTTTGCACATACCATTCTCTCTGCCTGAAATATTTTTCTCTGTTGAGACACCTTATTGAGATATGACTGACATACAAAAAGCTGTCCTTATTTAATGCATACACCTTGATGAGTTTGAAGATATGTATACATCTGTGGAACCATCACCACAATCTATGTATTACATATCCATCACTTTCAAAAATCTCCTCCCATGCTCTTTATTTATATTATTTCTACTATTATTTTTATTATTTCGTGGTAAGACACTTAAATCATATGATCATCTTAACAGATACAGAAAAAAACACTTGACAAAATTCAACATCTGTTTATGATAAAAACCCTAAACAAATCAGGCATAGAAGAGGTGTACCTCAACATAATAAAGCCCATATATGATAAGCCCAGAGCTATTATCATATGCAATAGTGAAAGGCTGAAATACTTTCTTGTAAGATCAGAAATAAGGCAAGTGTTTTCACTTTCATCACTCCTATTCAACTACTGAAAGTCCTTGCCAGAGCCATCAGTCAGGAAAAAGAAATACAAGGCATCAAAACTGAAATGGAAATAGTAAAAAATTCCCTATTTGCAGATGACATGATTTTATATAGAAAAAATATAAAGACTCCATCAAAAAACTGTTAGATCTAATCAGTGAATTCAGTAAAGTTCCAGGATACAAAATTAACATATAAAAATCAGTAGCATTGCTATACACTAACAATGAGTTATCTGAAAAAAGAAATAAAGAAAATGATCCCATTTACAACAGCATCAAAAACAATAAAATACTTAGGAATAAACTTAACCAAGGTAGTGAAAGACTTCTACTCTGACAACTGTGAGACACTGATGAAGGAAACGAATGATGACACAGACAAATGAAAATATATCCTATGTTCATGGATTGAAAGAATTCGTACTGTTAAAATATTCATACTACCAAAAGCCAGCTATAGATTCAATGTAATATCTATCAAGATTCCCAAGGTATTTTTTGCATAAGTACAAAAAACAATTCTAAAATTTATATGAAACTACAAAAGGCCCCAAATAGCCAAAGCCATCCTGAGAAGAAAATACAAAGAGAGAGCATTACGTTTCCTGATTTCAAGCTATACTATAAAACCATAGCAACCAAAATGCGTGACAGAGGCATAAAAACAGACAGACAGATCTACAGAACAGACTGGGAGCCCAGAAATAAACCCCAACATATACGATCAACTAATACTGGACAAGGGAGGCAAGAGTACTCAAAAGAGAGAACACACTCTCTTAAACAGATGGTGCTGGGAAAATTAGATACTCACACGTAACAGAAAGAAACTAGACCTCTGCTTTACACTGCTCACAAAATTAATGCAAAATGGGTTAAAGACTTAAATGTAAGACCTGGAGCCATGAAACTTCTAGAAGAAAACAGAAAAGAAGTTCCTTGGCATGGGTCTTGGTGATGATTTCTTGGACATCGAAAGCAGCCGCAACACAACAGGAAATAAACGAGTGGGACCATGTCTAACTAAAAAGCTTCTGTACGGCAAAATAAACAATCAACAAAGTGAAAAGACAACTTAGGGAATGGGAACAATATTTGCAAACTACATATCCTGATGAGGGGTTAACATCCACATTTATAAAGAACTGATACAACTCAAAAGGGAAAAAGTCAGTAAGTAGGCAAAAGACCTAAACAGACCTAAACATGTCTCCAAAGAAGACACAGGAAAGGCCAACAGGGACCTGAAGTGATGATCCACATCACTAGTCATTAGGGAAATGAAACCACAAGGACCTGTCACCTCATGCCCGTTAAAATGCTCATCACCAAGAAGACAAGAAAAAGGATCCCTTCTGCACCGTTGGTACGAATGTAAATTAGTGAGCCCAGTAAGGAAAAGGATCGAGGAGCCTCAAAAAAATTAAGAATCGAACTACCAAATGATCCAGCAGTTCCACTTTGGGGAAACTATCCAAATGAAATGAAAATGCTAACTTCAGGAGATATATGCCCGTCCATGTTCATAGAAGCATTACTTAAAATAGCCAGGATATGGAAATCACCCAAGTATTCATCAACAGGTAACCGAACAAAGAAACTGATCACATATACATAATGGAATATTGTTCAGCCACGAAAAATGAGGAAATCCTGCTATTTGTGGCAACATGAGAGCATTAAATACCCTGAGAGCAGTATGTGACATAAGTCAGAGAAAGGCAAATGTTGCATGATCTCACTTGTATGCAAAATCTAAAAATAAACAAACTCTAAGGACAAAAGATCAGATTTGTGGTCCGCTGAGGCAGGGAAGGGGGAGGAGGAGAAAGGAGGTGAAAGGGTAAGAACTTCCAGTGACAAGATATACGTGCATTAGGGAGGTCACATACAGCATGGGGACCACAGTTAACACTATTCTAGGATTTGTATGAAAGTTGTTAAGGGAGTAAATCCCCAGAGCTCTCACCACAAGGGATTTTTTTTTTCACTTTCTCTTTTTTGACCCTATAGGAGATGCTAACTAAACTTGCCGCAGTAACCACGCCACGATACGTATAATTCTAACCATCACGCTGCACGACTTAAGTTTACACAGGGACATGTGTCAGTTATATCGCAATAAAATAAACTAATTAATAAAAAAGCACAACACAAGATCTACCCTGTTGGCAGAGGTTGAAGTACACAACACAGGCATTATGCTGTCCAGGGGATCGCTAGGACTCACTCATGTCATTGAACTGAAACTTCCTGGAACAGCCTTATTCCCACACTCCACACCCATACCTTCTCTGCCTATTTAAATTCACTTTATTTTTAAAGTCTTTAACATCATTCCCTTAGGGAGGCTCTTCCCAGTTCCCCAGGCTAAGTCATATTCCCTTGTCAGATTCTCCCACAGCGTCCTCCCAGCCTGTCTTTTCATACTGATCACACTGGTAGTTACGGAATGGCTTTTGTGCCTGACCATAAATTTCATGGAAGTAGAAGCTATGTCAGTCACTGTGGTGCCCCAGTGACATCCTGCTAGAGCACAGAAGGCACTCAACGTGCCCCCTTTCTATTCAAAAGCATTCCATGCTTTTGGAACTGCTGGCCACCTATAACATATGCGTCTTGATCAAAGACCAGTGCGTGAAGCCCCAAGGCCAACCCTATCCCCAAATGCCCAGGAGCTTCCCCCTGAATTTGATCACAGACATATTCGAATCATGCACAAGGAAGATATTCACACGGCCAGACACCAATGCCTATAGGGGAGGGAGAACCAAAGACTCCTATAATCTAAAGACTAGGGTAACTGAACAGAACTGGTGGTCTGGTTTCTCTCCCCACACGTTTATCCAAATCACAACATCCACCAGATGGGACAGACAAGCCCAAGAATTCCAAATGGAAGACGAAAGTCACAAGAAGCTTCTGAATATCAGAGCTCTGGATAGCAAGGGTCTCAGAGAGGGCAGGGGGAATTCTGATGGTAAAGAGGGGTGCTGGAAGACGAGTCCTGCATGGAGGAGAAGTGGCTGGGGTGGGGGTCACGGCACCAGTCACAGCTGGTCTTGACCCAAGACATCCACCTTCTCCTGCCCTCAGACATTAGCACTCATGGTCCTCAGACTTTCGGACTCAGTCTGGGACTGTATGTATATCAGCTCCCAGTTCTCAGGCCTTCAGAGTTGGGATGAATTATACCACCAGCTTCACAGAGATAAGAGACAAGGTGGGAAGCAAAACTGTGAGTTTTGCTCACACTGAGACCAGTGTGAGTGGGATATTCCATGTTCATGTGGGGGACTGGGGCTTTGGTGACCCCAGACAGCCTATAAGTGCTCGATGACCCCTTTGAAGGAGGCTACCCTTCAGATCTGCTGCCGTCATTACCCTAATTGGCTCAGGAACTATGAGGGTAACCTGGGTAAGTTGGGTAACCCTGCAGGCTTCCAGTGTCTTGAACTCGAGTGTCCTGGGCTGGGCAAGATGGCAGGGATGCCACCCTGGGGCCCACTTGGGTTATGAGAATGGCATCCAAACACCTTAGGAAAATGGTGTGGCCCAGGGACACCAGGCACTATGCAACCAGCCACTGTGGCAGCCAGATCAAACTCTGCCATTTACACACATTATTGTTACTCTGAGCAAATTCAAATACACACATCCTTTGCCCATCGCTCACCATGACATGAGTCTGAAACTTAGCAGCCACTGTCATGGAGCTGCACCAAGGGGAAGGTCCCGGGGCTCGAGTGGGCCAGAAGGTTATCACCTGGTGCCTCCCCACGCCCTCTAGTTTGCAGACCTGTGTCTCGCATCATCGGTCTCACAAATATTTACTAAAACGTACACACACGGTCCTTGAGGTACCCGATCACGCAAAGAGGTTTTCTGAGAGTCTGAGGGCCTCATAACGTCCTTCTCTTGTCCATCTTTAGGCTCGGCTGCCCGACAGGATTCGGTAGACCTGGGTGTCACCCTTTTCTCCAAGGCTCCAGAAAAGATAGTATGACTCCTTCCTGGAGAAGTTGCTAGATTGGAGAGGTCTGAAGGCATGTGATTTTACACCACTTCAAAGTAATGTATCTGGTCTGCTCTCCTTGGAGAATTTTTCTCTCTCTTCCCATTTGGACATGTTACAACGATACGCCTTGTTAATAGTTTCTGATTAATGTCACTCAGAGCAAGAAGAAACCTCTCATTTCTGATCTCGTTTATTTTCTCAGTCCTGACGAGCCCCACTCCCCACGCCCGGACGGACCGTTCTGGTCACAGGGAAGCTGCCTTTCACCCGAGCAATGGCCCAGGAGTCAACCCCGCTGGTGTTTTTCCCCGAACCACAGTAAGACTTTGCATTTTTATTCTTGTGACACATGTTTACTCACTGAGGATGGAAATAAAAAGCAACAAAAAATGTCAAAGAAGAGTTAGAAAGATTGCAGATGGACCCATTTCTTGGTGAAAAAAATCCACAAAGATAGTGTTCTCATATTCGAATCTTCCTACATAACTAAAACATCAGATTTTGGGTCATTTCTTCTTTTAAAAAAAGGTTTTATTTATTTGAGAGAGAGAGAGAGAGAGAGAGAGAGAGAGCATGGGTGGGGGGAAGGGCAGAGGGAGTGGGAGAAGCAGGCCCCCCAGTGAGCAGGGAGCCCCATGTTGGGCTTGATCCCAGGACCCTAGGATCAAGACCTGAGCTGAAGGCAGATGCTTAACCCCCTGAGCCACCCAGGCGCCCCAATTGTGCATAATTTCTTATAGGTTAGTTTGCATAATTGTATATGTGGACGCTACATGAAACTTGTGTGTGTGTGTGTGTGTGTGTGTGTGTGTGTGTGTGTGTGTGTGTATTAAATAAAGTTCTGGGTTTTTTTTCAGGCAACAGGGATGGCTCTCTTGACAATGTATTTATTGTTCACCTAATGCTTGCTCTGGGTGGCTCTAAACGGCACAGCATGAAAGAACAATACAGTTTGTAACGTGTGGACCACTTCACACGGGGAGCCTTGTCATCAGAAACCCTGCGGTCCCCTGGTCCGTACACCTGCTCGTGAAGGTCATGAGGAAGGCGGGTGCTGATACCGAGGGCACCCAGGCTGTCTGCGCCGGGCAGAGGGAGAAGGGCCCCCGGGGGCCTGCGGTGGCGGTGAGCGACACCCGGGGAGGGCCTTGGAAGCCGTGGGTCCTCACCTGAGTTGCTTTCTGAGGAAGGTGTGTCCTTGCCTGGAGGCAGGCTGAGGTCGGGCTGCAGACCGGTGGCTCTCAAGCCTGGGTGTGCGACAGAATCACCCAGGAGGCTTGTTAAAATACAAGTCACTGAACTGCAGCCCAGAGCGTCCAACTCAGTAGGTGGGAAACGGGGCCCGAGGATCTGCACTGTGGCCAGTTCCCAGAAGAGGCTGATGCGGCTGGTCAGGGACGGGCCGCTGACCCGTCGGAAGCTCCCACAGCCGCAAGCAGAGCGCAGCTGGGAGCAGAAGGGAAGCGGGACTGGGGGCGGCATCCCCCGAACCGCCCGCTCTGGCCTGTTGGAAAGGTGGCTGCGCAGCAGAACGCGCTGGGCGCTGGGCCGGCCGCTGGCACACGGGCTGTGCTCTGCCGGGCTGTGCTCTGCCGGGCTGTGCTCTGCCGGGCTCTGCTCTGCCGGGCTCTGCTCTGCCGGGCTCTGCTTCGGCCGGAAGCCAATGGGGCCCCGGCCCCCGTTCACGGAGGGGCCGCCACACAGGACCATCATCCCCATCAGCACCGGGCCTGGCGGCGCTGCACGCACAGACCTTCGCAGGATCCAAGACGCGGCAAAGCAAATGTCCTTGCACGTGTGGGGAGACCAACATCTCAGCGAGCCTCGGCACTGGATTCTGCCGTCACAGCCTCCGTCTTCCCTGGAACACAGTGGGCAACGGCGGTCGAATCCGGGAGCCTCTCCTGACCCCACAGCCCGGGACCCGACCTGTGCCCCTGGCTCCACGGGGCAGAGCTCTGCCGTCATCCGGTCCCCTCCTCTGTGGTGACGTCTTACTCCTCACGGGCTTCCTTCTAACAGCAGACAGAGACCTCCCAGTCTCTCTGTCCACACAGGGCTTCCGTGACTGCTCCTCTCACAGGCGGCTGCCCGGAGCTCTCACAGGCGCCCACAGACGTGCATTCAGGCACGAGTGTAGTAACGGGCACCCAAGGAGCACGTGCCGAGCGTGGCTCTACACGCTTGGGACACAGGGGAGCACATCAAAGATCCGGGCCCCGACAGTCTGCGGTCAGTGAGGGCAGGGCGGAGAAGAACAACACTCACAGTGACCACGTCAGTTCCGCGGCGCGCCAGGCTCAGCGAGAACTCAGAGAAGAGAAGGCAGCAGAACAGCACAAGGACACAGAGGGAGGAGAGAGCAAGGTGGGGGCTAAGTTACAGGCCAAGTTCAATACACCGGGTCCAGATCTTCTCCTTCTGTTAAATTCCAAACGGGTGGATGACACGAATCTTCACTATAAGGACATATGCACGGGCGTTTTAATTACGGGGCTTTACAAAGAAACCCTATGCAAATCCCATCCAGGAAAGAACCCGGCCTGACCCTGAGAGGAGCGGAAGGGCTGGCAATCTTCGGAAGGGAGTGATGTGAGGAGAGGGGGACGGCCTCACTGTCCCCTTCCGCTCATGCGGCCCTGAGGGCCATCGTAGGCACGATGCCTTTCATTCCACGGCGGGGCTCAAGGGTCGATGAGGGGCTGACGGAGGGTACAGAGCAGTGAGGAAGGGATCCACGAGCGAGACAGGACGCAAAAGCAGCAGCCTCGATTAGGGTAGGAGATCGGCACTGGGAGTCTGCTTGATAGGACAGAAACGAGACGTGGCGGAGGAAGGCAAAAGAAATTCAGTGAATTTTAAACCTCACAGTTGTGTCCTGAGTGGCTTCCAGCAAGCCTGCTTCCCAGGGACTCGGGCATGCAAAGGTTCGGGACAAAGGGCAATGGCCACAGAGGCCCCGGCTGGGGGTCTCCCCAGCACCCACCCTTTGTGGTGTGGACAAGACGTACCAGTGAAGTGCTTACTGAGTCTTCAAGGAACTCCCCTGCTCCCGCGCCAGCTCCTGGCTGCGGTTAATTTACCTCAACTCTGTAACAACGAGGTTGGAATGCATCAAAGTGGCCAACTTGTGTTTTCCTCTACACCATCATTCACGCCTTCAAACAAAATCTTAAGCAGAACACAGTGCAACGGACCCTCAGACAACATGGGGGCTTAGGGCGCTGACCACCGGCGTGCAGTCAGAAATCCACGTGCAACTCTTGACTTTCCGAAAACTCAACTACTCCGAGCCCACGGCTGCGGACCAGAAGCCTCAGCGATACCGTAAAGAGCCGATGAACGCGTATTTTCTATGTTGTGTATATCACGTACTGTATTCTTACGGTAGAGTAAGCTAGAGAAAAACACGTGATTAAGGAGATCATAAGGCAGAGCAAATACACGTACGACACTGTCCGTTCCGCATGTGAGTGAACCCGTGCAGTTCAAGCCCGCGGGGAGGGTCAGCCATCTACACGCCATCTAACGGTGGCGCCGACCCGGGCTGAGGGCCCAGCGAGAGGACCATCCTGCGGCTTCGTCCTTCCCCTTCCCCGTCCTCCTTCTTGGAAGCATTTCTAAAGGAAGGGTCCCACAGGATATGGTCCTTCTCGCTTCCGGCCTCTTAACGATTCCCTGATGCACAGAAATCGTCAAAACGCGTACCGTGGAAATACTCACAAAGGAGATAACCTACTCTGAAGAACACGTTAAGGAAAGAAGAAAAGCTGGGTGGAAATGGGAACCGAATTCTCTGGCTCACGTCCAGTGTGGGTCACCAAAGCATGAAACATGGTTCAACCTTTGCCGAAGGGAAAGCCCAGGGTCCCCCTGCCTAAAGAGGGTGACAAGCCACTGGCACATTTGCAGGAGTGGGGACGGGTGACTGCTTCTACCGTTCGCCAGTAAGGAAACTTTAAATACACATTAAGGATGACCAGGCAGCTCGGCTCACAGACAAGAACAAAGCACAAGGCAGGGATGCCGCACACAAACCTTGATTCCGAGTTCGATATTTTCTCCCCCGTACACATCCATGCCAGGGTCCAGCAGACCGATTTCCCCGAAGAACTTTCTGTTGACCACAAAGGAGCAGCCAATCATGGCGGGCGTCCTGCGGGGGAGAGGAGAGGTTAGAGTCGACTGACGGACCTACGACTCCGCCACGGGCGGAAGGAAATACCGCCGTCTGCAGCCCCCGTGGGCCTTGCGAAGGCAGAGAGGGACAAGCACTGCATGTTCTCAGTCACACGCGGCGTCTGGAAGAGCCGGACTCATAGAACCAGAGGAGGACGCTGGTTACCGGGGCTTCGGGGCTGGGGGCAGGGGGGATGCTGGTCGCGGGGTCTGAATGTACAGTGTGAAGGTCCGTGCGCTCTGGAGGTCACGCGCACAGCAAGGTCATCATCGCCAGGAGACCGCACCCTGTTCTTCAAGCTGGGACACCGGCTCCTAAATGCTTTCATTCCGCGGGAAAGACCATTATGTGCGGGAAGGTGTTAGCGGTACGCTGCGGCGGCGGCGACCACACAGCCGTAGAAAACGTATCAAGTCAACAGGTTACACCCACTGTTAGGTGCCAATTACCAATTTAAAAAAAATTATTTATTTAGTTATCAATTTTTTTTAAAGAAAGGAGGAGCTAAAGCCACTAAGGGGACATGCCAGCAGCCCCTCGGCAGGCCCCGCCCCGACAGGTACCGGGTTTCACTCCGGCACATCGAGGCACGTCCCCGAAGTTCCCATCTCGCGCCCGCACACGCTCCCCAAGCTCTGTTTCGGCTTTGGGCTGGTTAGGGTGCCCGGGGCATCTAGCGGCAGCCGGGCTTCTGGGAGCTTACACAGGACGGTCTCCTGTGACCCGTGGGGTCTGCAAACACGGGCCGGTTCTCGTGGCACGTCAGGCAACAGCCGTGTGACGCGATGAGCATCCGGGACAGTCACAGAGAAGCGCAGACGCAGGGACCAGGACGGGAGACGACTCATCCAGGAGACCAGCAGCGCCGGGAACACACCGCCTCAGCCTGCCGCGGAGGGTGCCCGCGGGAGAGATGACAAGTCCTGGCAGCGGGCGCCCGGGTGGCTCAGTGCGTCCAGAGTCTGCCTGTGGCTCGGGTCGTGACCCCAGGATCGAGCCCCGCGTCGGGCTCCCTGCTCGGCTGCTCGGTGGGAAGACTGCTTCTCCCTCTGCCTGCCGCCCGCCCGCCACTCCCCTGCTTTCTCTCTCTGACAAATAAACAAACAGAATCTTAAAATACTACGAAGAAGAAGAATCGGCAGGCAGGGTGGCCTGCGACCGGCAAGTCGGAAACAACGACGAACGCTTCAGTCTTGGATGCATGAAGCCATGATGATCTCTTCCAGCCGCACGTGGGCCACGCGCGCAAGTTGGCTCAGTGAAAACCGGGGACAAGCCCCCCCGAAGCAAAGCCTCAGGGACGACCCCCCGGAGCCGTCGGGAGGCGATACCGGACCAGCGCCCAGTGCAGCTTCGCCTGAAGCCCGGCCGCGCATTTCTGAGGAGTGACAGCAGCCGCGTTGGACCGAGGCCGCGGAGATTCGGCGCCCTGAGTCGCGGCAGGGGGGTGGTCAGCACCCCCAGACTCCGGTCCACTCTGCGCTCCCGAGAAGGCTTCCTGCAGGAGGAGGAGGCCTGTGGGAAGCGGCTCATGGGGTGAAACTCCCTCGAGCTGCACCGTGACCCTCCGTGTCAGAGCCTCATTTGCTCCTGATCTGGAGTCCTCGGCCCCATGTGGGAGGGAGCGGAGGGACACCCTGGAAACACCCGCGCTCGGCGCTGATGGCAGCAGTCTGAACGCTGGTGTTGCCATGGAGACCCACACTTGCGTGATGTTAACGGAATGTTCTGGATACTGAGTATCGCTGTGCAGAGAAGTGCACTGTGCACAGAGCAAGGGCTCAATGAAGACGGCTTCCCGGCCCTGTCACTGGGAAGCCCACCCATAGTGTTTTCTCCAGAAATCCCGTACCAGTCACAGCCCCGGACACGGGGGGCGGCCCTCCACAGGTGTCGCACAGGCCGCCCAGGGAGGGGAGGCACTCGGCCTGATGTCCCTCTCCTCCCAGCCCTGCGGCCCTCAGAGATAGGCGGCTGACCCTAGCATGGAAAAGCACGGTGTGAGCCCACCACCTCCCACCCCCGCCCCAGCCTAGACTAACCGAACTAGGAATGAGCACCAGACCCAAACTGGGTCAATCGAATCATGTTTTTCCTGAAACTCGGAGTCGGGAGGATTCTGGAAGCGAGAACCACATGGCCTCCTTCATCTGTAGGGCTCAGGGCACCATTTTGGGGAGGCTACCTCGGCCCGTGTGCAAGTGCACGATTGTGCCAAGGAAGGAAGCAGATGCACGGTGCTGGTGAGAGGCCGTGGTGAGGGGCAGCCTGGTGACTCTGGCCTCCCATCAGCTGACAGGCCCAGCTCTGCCTTCTGTCCCCCAAGGTCACGCAGGAGCCCCCCGAGTCTTGGTGTTCTATCCTACTGAAACCGGTGGAATATGTTTCTGTTCTTCGCAACCAAGCGGTGATGAGAACACACGCTCCCTCCTCCTCATGATCGGGGGAGGGACGGTGTGTTCTCACGCAGCCAGCGGAGCAAACTGCAGGGAAGCGTCATTCTGGGGGAGCTCAGCACCAGGGTCCACCCACGTGATGGAGAAACGCCAGCCACGGGAGATGACAGGGACCTGTGGAGGAGGGGGGATGGGGCAGCACAGGGAGCACCTCAGTTTTCTTGAGGGCAAATGCTGAGCACCTCCGGAAAGGTGCGCTGGGACAGTCCCCCGACAGCCTATGCTCGGCACCCAGAAATTCCCCACAGTAACATTCACGTGCAGTTAGGTCCTGCCCCCAGACACTGCTTTCCAGCCCCTCCCGGGCAAGCAAGGCTGATGCAGTCAGACGGCAGGGGCAGGCCGCACACACTCTCGGAGGGGTGGCTGGGACTGAAAGGGTGTTTCTCGGAGCCCGGCTCGGGGCCCATCTGCACCAGCATCACCGGGATGGTCTTTGGAAAACGCAGACTCCTGACTGCGGCCCAGAACCATGGAACCAGGTTTCCGGGGACGGGACTTGGGAACTTGGGTCTGTACCAGCAGATCCGTCCTGCGGAGGCATCTGCCCTCGACTGGCCACGTGCCCGAGGGCAGAGAAGGTTCCCCCGGGAGCTGGGGCCTTGCTGGCCCAGAGCAGGCTGCCTGCTGGGGACAAAGGAGGGAAAGTAACACAGCCAGGGGAAGGCCCCCGCCGGGAAGGGCTCCGTGATGTCTCAGGGACACACTGGCTGAACTGGCCGGAACCCAGGACAGCAGGGAGGTGTCCTGCAGCCCAGGCTGACCAGGAGGGGCGTGGAAGAGAGAAGAGGAGGAGGAGGAGGAGGAGAGATGGAGAGAGGAGGGGAGGGAGGGAGAGGAAGTGGTGGAGGCTCAAGAGGACGGA